>NW_026869159.1:0-187647 GCF_020745735.1 Hemiscyllium ocellatum | reverse complement strand
TCATTGCCAGAAAGTGACTAAGGATGTTTTAATATGATATCAATAACAGTCTGGATGAGACAAAAGCTGTCATTTAAAATTAGAGCAGTATCATCTGGCTCTTTTGACCTCTTCCATCCAGCTTGATGGCAATCATAATGCTATCCCGAGGTCAGTGTAGACCCTCGCATTGCATTACCTACGATCTCATAGCGATAGTTATCGCTGCTTTCCTTGTTATTATCACTGGATGCATTCTGAATAGAATCTCCGGCATTTACTATAGATACACTATCCTGTCTAATACACTAGTGAGTGTGTGTTTAGTGCAGTGGTGGTTTACATCAACCGAAATGGATAAGTCTGGCTTGCAGTAACCTCCACGATTCAATGTTTTGTGGTCATCTCCTGCCAGAGCCTGAGCAGCAAAAACTGCACCGACAAAACTGCTTTGCGCCTCATGGGAGGGATCTGCTCCTTGTTCTGCATCAAGAACGCACCATTTTACTTTGTCTCACATCCCTTGCTTATACTGGAAGGGATGCCTTCTCTCTATGTCATCAAGACAAGCTTCTACACCTCGCTTGCTTGGCAGATCTACCGATACCATGACCATATATATCTTAACTCCCGTTCATTATCGTTCTACTGCTCACCGCCCTTACCGTTAGCATCATCATAGAGGCCAAAGGGCAGACAAAAGGTTCTGAAGCTCTGCATAGTGAAGACAACGAGATGATCAAGCACAATTGTTCCATTGTTCTTCTGTTCCCAATGTCTAACAGCTTTGTATTCCTGTGGAGCTTTTATGTCAGACGATTCCTCTACACTTAGGTTCGAAGACAGGACTGCCTTGGTAGTCTGGATTTGGGATGTTTGCCGGCATATTCTGTTCTATTCGAACAAAATAGAACGTGTCTTCAACTACAGATCTGCAAATATAAATTCACACCATATACATACAAGCGTGTGTTCGTGCATGTGTATGAGATCTACCTGTGAGAGTGTCTGCGTGTGTGCTTGATAGTGTGTGGGCGAGTTTATTGGAGTGTTTGCCTGTGAGATGATGCACGTTTGAATGTGCATGTGTAGATGCATGTGTTTGTGTGTGTCTGAGAGAGCATGTGCCTGAGAGAGAACATGTTCGTAAGAGAGGGTCTGTGTGAGTGTGCGAGTGTGCGTATAAGGGCGTACAGTGTAGTGGCGTCCCTTGGAGTACGACATGAACCCAACATCCCGGTTCAGGTCGTTCTCATTGATACTGAATTCGGTGATCAGCCTCTGCTGGACTATTCTGTGTTGTTACACATCCACATTCTGTCTTGGAGGATGGTCACGTGAAGATCCAAAGCAGAATATACTTCACGGGTGAAGTATTCTCCAACTGAGAGGCAGCATCCCTGTTTGGCGATTGCTGCACAGTGTTCATTTATTGGTTGTCTTCGCATCCGTGTGGCCTCGCCATTATACTATCATGAGAGCAACCTAGCCTGCAACATATGAGAGCGACGATGTTGGCCAAATCACATGAGTAACTGCCACGTATTTGATGGGTGGTGGCCAACGTTTAATTGTACTATCCAAGTCGATGCTCTGACACGTCTTGCAATGGTGTGCTTTGGTGTTGTGTTCAATGTCATCCTGGACGCTTGGCATTTTGTTGCGATCAATGGTTTGTTTATACAAATCTGTGATGACAACCACTGCAACATGTGTCAGAATGTCACAATGGATACTATCATCACAAGTGCGGACACCACCCACCTGGTGTGTGGCAGATATTCATGCGACTCAGCCAAAATTGTCTACCTCAAATGTTGCAAGCTGGGATCCCTGTGGCATCATATATTGGTGAGACCACGCGGGTGCTAAGAGAATGGGTGAATGGAACCACACAACCATTTCCAGATGGGGAGCTCCCTTCCAGGCGTGGAGCACTTCGGGGTCAAGGAGGATCTCCCTCGGATCTTCAAGTGACCATGCATCATGGAGGAGTTTGGGTCACGGAAAAATGCAGGGTTGTCGAGAAGACGCTGATAGCCAATTTCGGTATTAATGAGGACATCCTCAAAAGGGATCGTGGATCATGTCACACCACAGGGTACTCCCCTATATTGTACACCCTGAAACAGACACTCACACACAAGCAAATCAGCATATACATACATTCGGACACAGGATCACACTCGAACAATCACACAGATCCTCCCTCACACACACGCTCTCTGAATTACACTCGCACACACATTCACACTCAAACATATGTGCGCATCTTCTCACAGGCATATACTCTGTCACCAACACGCACACACTGCATCCAGAGCGCACACGCATACACACACACACACACAACACACACACACACTTTCTCCCTCTCCCACACACACATGTTTTCTGTCTCTCTCTCCCTCACACCCGTGCACACGCACATGTAAGTCTATGGGTTGAAATTATATTTGCAGATTTGTCTTTGCAAGTTTATTCTATTTTGTTCAAAAATACACAATCTGTAGGCAATCAGTTCATGTGGTATTTGAAAGTTGCTACTTTGGAAATCAATGTAGTCGGACTTCAGCTTGGGATACAGACAGACACTAACCGCACACATTTAATGTCTAAGTAGAGGTGTCACTTTTTTCTAATAAAACCTTAATTTATATCGGGACTGTGACGTGAAAGCAGTTCTGGGATATACATATCAATATTCGAAACCTGTATCCTCATTGTTAGTGATTAAAGACTTAACAGCAATCTGATTTTGTTCAATCCATCGCATCAGTCGTTTGACAGTTTGATCTTTTATTGTAAATGCTGTGTTCTATGATCCTGCCACACTAGCTGACAAAGGAGCAGCTCACCAAAAGCTCGTCCTTCCGGATAAACTTGTTGGATTGCAACCTGCTGTTGTGCGATTTTTTGACATTACGATATAATTATTCTGACTGGACTCGACTGAAAAGCCTACCTGCAGCTTACGTGAATTAAGCTACCACTTAGTTTAATTATATTAATGAGTTTCCAAAAACTATGATTCACACAATCATTATTTGATTGTCACGCTCTGCATCACTCATTGTTGAGACATACAACTATTAACAGTCGGCCATTCTTAAAATAACTCATTCCTTTTTACTGTTTGATTTCTTCTCATTACTTCATCACAGCACCTTAACATCAATCTCGTAAGACCTCATCAGTCTGGCATGTTATCAAAACTTTCTAATGTCCGAAAATACATTGCACACACTGGTTGTCCCTTATTAGTGCTAAAATTAGCATCCACAAAACGAATTCCAATGGTTTTGCCAAACATTCATTCCCTTTTATAACTTCATATTGAGTCATCTCAATCATATCATATTTCAAAATGTCTACTTATCGTTTCCTTCATTATATGACGTGGCTTTTATTCTTATAACCAACATTCAACATGTCTTTGGTGGCTGTTTTCTTATCCCACTCTTCTTAAATAGTTGGGTTGTTTTCCCTACTTTCTAAACCTAAGGAACCATTCCGAAATTTCTCGAATTTCCAAGGATAACCATCAGTGCAATCACTTTTTTCTCCCCACATCATTCAAGACTCTGGAATGGACTCCATTTGGTCGAGGGATTTATCAATCTTTATTACAAGAAGTTTTCTGTTCTCATTTGCTAAAAAGTTTTCATGCGCTGGTATCAGATACCATGCTTCTCAAATGTCATCCATCATTGGTAAACCGAATTTCAAACTTTTCAGCTTTAAATATAGATAAATGTTAAGACAGAATAACAGTAGAATGCAAATCTTTAACTAATTTCACAACTAAAGAGACGAAACAATTGAGAAAATCGCAGAGAAGGGCTGAGAGTTCCTTCAAATTACGCAAAAGACATAAGCTCATGTTTTGAAATCGGGAATCCATTTGATGGAGAAATTAAAATACTTGGAAGGGGGCTTTAAATTTGCCGGTTGCTATTCTCAGTTTACGTGTGTGCAATTGTGTAACATTACAATTTACATAGAAAGCATGAAATAGTGAGTAATTAGGTTTTTTCGCCAGACTGAAACAAAGGTACATGTTGAAACTTAATTAACACTCTCGAGATCCTGAAGCATTATAAATTAGAGACCTGTTGTTTGTGTCACAGAGCTCATGTGAGAAGTTTTGTGATTTCCATTAGTTTATAACAAGTGATGCATGGCCCAGCGAGTGGCCCTTTCTATGCCATTTACTATCCAGCTCTTGCTGCTATTGGTGTCCCTGGTAAGTTACAGATTCCAAATATATGTTTGTTAGTTGAAAGAAAATCTTTTGTATTAAATTTCAGGAATGACATTTTTTTCTGATCTTCACGACTGAAGGAATTGAGCGCAGGTCCCTATACATGTGTCAAACATTGAGCTTTCCTCAATTGCAACCTCTGAAGTACACAGCAACATTCTATCCAAAATGTAATATTGAACAATTATGGAGCAATTGATTATTACATCATTGAGTTCGGAATTGTAATATGTAGCATTGCCTGAATATTAATCAGAATAACTGCACAAAATTAAATTCAGTTGTAATGCTGGAAATTACTGGTGTATGGAATAATACGCTATCGTTGCGTTCGATATTCTCATGCACAGATTACATGATAATCCCGAAGAAAATCATTGCAGGTAGGTCATTATTTTAAAGATTATAAGTATATCTAGTGATTAATCAGGTCCGTTCAATAATACTTCGCAATTTCCCCCAGCCAACCTGCTGGCGATCGTCATACTATTGCGAGGACGGTGTGGACTCTCTGGGTGCACCACCTATTACTTGGTGGGGATAGCAGTGAGTGATTTTCTTGTGATCATCACTGGGTGCATCCTGAATCGGATCGGTGGCATTTATTTCCGACACAGCACACTGTCCACGACCACTGCCTGCGCAGTCAGCACCGTGATGATCTATACCAGCCGAGATGGCTCAGTCTGGCTGACCGTGGCATTCACCATCGACCGTTTCGTGGCCATATGCTGCCAGAATATGAAGACCAGGTACTGCACTGTGAAAACTGCATCACTGTTCATTGGAGTAGTTTGTGTCCTGAGCTGTATCAAAAACCTGCCTTCCTACTTCGTCTACCAGCCCTTGTACATTGTGGACGGGAGGTCCTGGTTCTGTGACTTCAGAGACACGTACTATAACTCACCTGCATGGAAATCCTATGACTGGCTGAATCACATCTTGACGCCTATTCTCCCGTTCCTTCTTATTCTACTGCTCAATGCCATGACTGTCAGGTACATCTTGGTAGCCAGCAGTGCCCGAAGGAGGCTTCGGGGATTGGCGAGCCACGGAGACTCAGAAATGGCCAACCGCAAGAGGTCCATCATACTGCTCTTCACTATCTCGCTCAGTTTCCTCCTTCTATGGGTCACCTATGTCGGGCGCTTCCTCTATGTGCGGGTTACAGGTGAGGCATATTTCAGCGGCTTAGATTTCACTGACCCACAGTTTATTCTCCAAGAAACGACGAACATGCTGCAAATATTAAGTTCCTGCAACAACGTCTTCATTTATGCAATATCCCAGAACAAATTCCGAGATGAACTGAAGAAAGTGATGTTGTCTCCCTTCACATCTCTCGCTGTGTGCAAATAATGTTTTGACGTGTTCCATCGATCAGAGTGACTCAGTGCATAAAATATTCTCTCCTACTAAAAACTAAATAATGTTTGTGCGTTTCGTGCTTCACTACCGGAGATATGACCAGTTCCTTTTCCAGCCTTTACATTGCCTGTTATTAAGACAAACAGAAAATAAAAACCAGCCGAAGTAGTGTTTTTATGGATGTGAGGCGAAATTGTCTTCTTTGCCTCTGATGACTGCATTATACTTCTAGTGGTCTCGGCTAAGTCATTTGATATTCATCTATTTTGCTGCTTCCCTCCTTCCCTCTCAGTCGCCATTCTATTCTTCCTTCCTCCTTCTCCATCATTCGTGCTCAGGACTATTGCATCTATTTATTTGAATCGCTCACGTTGCCTTTTACTTTGACATAGACCCGATGAACAGCTCATTACATCCTAAAAAATGTTCTCGACAGTTTTCATGTTCTCACTGCATCATACAATCCATGCCTCTCCTGTTAAATCTCAGATTTACTTTTTGCAGCTCCAGAGATCTCGGCGTCTCCACCCCGTCCCAGCCTCTACACAGCAAACCTTGACATGCAGACATATATCCTGGACCTAAAGTCAAACGTAACTCTCGTTCCTTTAACCACAAGAAAATCAAGGTTATTTTCATGATTTCCTAACATTGCGTTTTGATCAATATTCTAAAAAGCAAACAGAAACGATGTTGTACTACAGACAATTAACACATCTGCCAGGTCCTGATTGTTATTCCTCTCCTTTCCCTGTGTGAATATTGTGAATGGACTAAGGACACAATCTGGTGGTGGTTTCGGAAAATTAAGTCTAAATTTTCAATCAAAGAAATTTAATGTTTCTGCTTTTTTTTGCAATGAAACCGATATTATCATGAGGACAAACAATTGCTCCTCAATTTCAACTATTGAGGACAGCTACATTATTAGTTATCTGTTTTTAGTCAGGCTAATAATTTAATTTTTTTAAAAATGTGTGTCATACATTCTTCGGAAGTGAACGTATCCACCAAAGTTTCTTGCGTATTATTCATGCTGTAATAGGGCTAGGATTTATAGAAGTTTCAATATTCATGCAAATTAAAATGTAATGCAACAGGTGAATTGAACACGTTCCTTTAATTTACCATGTTCTTATCGTTGAGAGCACGGGTAAGTGGAGCTGAGTCCACAAAACAAATCAACAATTAGCTTATTATAAGGCGGAGCAGGCTTAAAGCGTCGAAGCCCCTATTCCTGCTCCTAATTCGAGTGTTCCTATCACAGTCAACTGGAACACGCAGTTTTCTGATGAAGAGTCACTGGTCTCAAAATTCTTACTCTGCTTTCTCGCAACAGCTTGCTGCCAGATCTCCTGAGTTTCGCCAGCAACTTGAGTTTAGTTTCAGATCTTCAGCATGCACAGCACGTTATTTTATTGTTATGGTACAGACAATAATATGAAATATCAATTAACGATTGTTCTGATATAATGTTTGAAAGTTCTGTACAGGAAGTGGACTTTGACAAAACACTTTTTTGTTTGCATATCTCGATGAGTTGGCAATTTGCACGACTTTAATCTTTCCTGTGGTGTATCTGTATGCTGCACAGTACAGTTTTTTCAACACTTAACATCGACAGGTCTGCGTTATTCTGGACCTGCGAATCGACAACATATCATTTTGGAGCTGTTATCATGAAGGCGCAATGGCAGTACGCAACAACCCACAATGTGTTTAACGTTGTAGAGGTTGTTCCAGTGTCTCATTACTAGAATCTTGTGACAGGTCATTGTATCTCAAACAGGATACTGCAGTTCCCTGTTTTGCCTGAAGATTTTGCTGGATCAAAACGAGTCCCTGAATTTTCTATCGCACTTCATTCCTATAACAATAAAACATTTTGGAACACCATGAAGGATGTAAAATAAATTAGTTGTTTTCTGTTCTCGAAATTGACGGCATTCCGTTCAATAATAGATTTATACCAATTAAAGTGTTGTGTCCGAATGATAAGTATCAGCTATCACCTTGAACTCCGGAACCACATTAGATCCACTCCTGATCTCACTGTTTGCCTAGACGCTCCGAGAGTTTTTGTACACGGTCAGCCCAGTTCTGAGTCTCTGTGGGACTCAGTGCGCAGTAATACACTGCAGTGTCTGTGAGTACTGTTTTCAAAACCTTCAGCTGCATAGTGCGGTTCACATGGTCAAAGTCCCAGGAGAGCTTGTCTGATAGAAAACTCGTTTTCTGGCTATATTGGTTTATCTGCAGCAGAAAATTCATGGACCCGTTGGAAGGTTGACGGTACCAGAACAGAGCAGGATTGCTGTTTATTGTAGAGTACTTACAGAACAACAGGGCATCATCACCCTCGTTTACTGTGATTTCAGGCGGAGTTTGTGAGACAGAATCGCCATGACAAAGTCCTGTAAGAGCCAAGAATTATAGAAATTTAATGAGGTACTTCAACATTCTTATCTCATATACTCAGCCAGTTTACCTTCATCAACAACCCGAAAAAGAAAAAAATCAGGGAATTTGGACTGGGATCAATTTCATATGAGGAGATCATTCCCCATTTCATCTCCCACAACGTGAAAGGAAAACTGAAATATATTGGTGAATATAAAACACTCCGTTCTGTCGAATTATCTCAATGGCCTCAGTCCTGCCTGAATTTGCCGTCTAACTATTCCACTGCCATTCACTCACGTAAATTTGCTAATTTCTCCCGAAATCTGCTCATTGTTGGGGAAAGCTTAGATCTAAATAGTTTTATTTAGGAGAATGTATTCTTACTTCTGCATCACTCAAATTGATCGAGTAAACGTAAGTCCCAGCAAAGAGCTGACACACATAAGTAGACAAGCTTTCAACGTACCAGTGAGAAGACCTATAGTTGAGAGGAGTAAACAAAGAGCTCCAGGTAACATGTTTGCAGAGAATTTGCGGTGAATGTGAGCAGAACTGGCTGAAGCTAAAATGGGTTTCATCAAGAGTAGGGTAATTGAGGTTGAGTAATTTCCGGATCTCTCCTCGTTGGATCATTGTTGCTCAAGGCATCACATGATAGCCAATGAGCTACAGGCTCCCTTATTACTCAATTCCGCCAATCAGCTTCAAGCTCTTTTGAGCTCCACTTCATATTATAGTTGGTGTGAGAAAGGAACAAAGTTCTGAAGGATGTTTAGTAGACCCGAAAAGTACACTCAGCTTTTTTCTTCACAGTTGGTGCAAGACCTGCTGAGTCTCTCTAGTTATTTCTGTTTTTGTATTGGATTTCAAGCAACCACTGTTCTTTGTTATTTTTGTCAAGCCAACTGTTGTAATTAGAGCCATTGACCGTGAAGTCCTACATTGGGTTTTGAAACTTGGATCAGTCAGGGACCCCTGGGCCATGGGTATAAACAGCAGAATTTGAATCTCCTCACTTCAAGGACTGACTCCGAGCTGGATGACCACGGTCAGTGTACTCTCCATATTTAAATGAAGGGTTACTTAGCGACGAAATAGCAGCATCTGTGTAGTTATTTCAGGCGCAAAGTAAACTTGTTCACCTACAAGCAGGGTTTTGGACAGAAATTAAACAAAATATTGTCCCATAACGATTATTATTTCTGTAAGCAAATGCAGAAAATAAATTTGGTTCATGTTGTTTGAGTATCAGAAATGTTGTACCCCAGTTAACACAGCTCCTGTGGGACTTAAAAAGCCACTTCAGTTGATGCATAGGATGAATCGGTCTGGCTGATTCTGCTGCAATACTGAGGGAACGAAACAAACGAATTAACACACTTTCAATGCATGTAACTGGAGAATCGAATGTCGCTTCTAATGCATTTACTGGCATGATCCATTCTAACTGAATTTGTTTAATTTCACTTTGTGTCATCGAAAACATAGTTCCTGGGTATCAGAAACATTGCCGTGCATCAAACACAGAGCTCACCGCCACGTTGCCTCAGGCTAACACATTTTATGAAGTAAAAAAAGACCGTCTGGTAAAGTCTCCCTCATTTGAATGGGAATGGTGAAAGGGCAGACGTACATGTCAACACAACTTCCAAATCCTCACTGAAGCGAATGCACGTTTGCCAGGTTTTCAAGTGATACAAAAATAAAAGGGCAGGTAATTTGTGATGATGATCAAAGAGACTATAAAAGACCAAGCTACAAACTGTTTCAGTAGGTGTGACCATGGCGTACTCTGGTGACGTCTCCAGGAGATTTACAGGACAAGGAAATAAACAATTTATAAGTGGGGTAAAACCAAGTCATGAATTTTCATCAAACATTCTCTAGATGATGGCACAGTGGTTTAAGGGTAACCACTGCTGTCTCATAGCACTAAAGACCCAAGTTCGATTTCAGCCTCAGGTAGCTGTAAGTATGGGGTTTGCACATTCTCCCTGAGTCTGAATAGGTTTCCTTTGGGTGTTCCGGCTTCTGGCCACAGTCAAACGTTGGGCAGGTTAGGTAAATTAGACATAGGAGATGCAGGGTAGAGTGGATCTGGATATTATGTTCATCAGAGGCTCGATGGGCCGAATGGCATGCATCCACACAGCAGGATTCTATATTTAGATTGCGTAATGACTGACGTTTTTAATGTCTTTGTCTGTGGGATTTGGCGCTGCTGGCGGCCAGCATTTATTGCGTATCACTAGTTGTCCTTAGGACGGTGAGGGTGAGATGAACCCCTGCAGCTCACTTGCTCTGGGTTGACTTACAATGCGATTAAGGAGGGAATTCCAGGATTCTGCCCAATCGACAGTGAAAAAAAATCAGTGTATATCCATGTCAGGATGGTGACTGCATTGGAAGGGAGCTTGAAAGTGGTAGTGTTGTCACATATCTCCTGGCCATTGTCCTTATTGATGGAAGTGGTCGTAGGGTTGGAACGTTGTGTCTGAGGATCTTTGGTAAACGTCTGCATTCCATCGGTGGTTGAGGGAGTGGATGGATGTGGAAGTAGTACCAATCAAGCGGCTGCTTTGTCCTGAATGGTGACAAACTTCTTGGGTGTTGTTTAGAATGTACTCATCTGGGCAAGTAGAGAGTATTCCCGTCACACCCTTGACTTCTGCAATGTAGATAGTGGCAGGCTTTGGGGAGTCAGGAGATATGTTAATAATCACAGAACTTTTTGTCTCTGACCTGCTCTTGTAAACATTGTGCTAATTTGTTGGATCCAGTTCAGGCTTTGGTCATTAAAGCCTCCACTATTTTGACAGTGGGGAATTCAGTGATGCTAACAACATATTTCCTTCAAGTTTACTACAATTCTGATTTAACCTGATCTTTATTCTCTGTGCATCAAGCTCATTACTTTTCACATTCTTCAAATTCGTCTTCAACAGTTTCTCACCATTCTGCCCTCTGAGAGTATTACGACTTTATCTCTACCGTCCCTTTTCTCTATTAATGTTTCTGACTTGCAAATATATCCTTACTTCACCTCCATCCCCATATCCGATTGCTATCACTTCTGACAATCTTTAAATTTTGCTGTTCCATACTTTCCCCTGCAGTTTACTCCCATTTCCATTGTCTCTCATTTTGGAGTACAGAAGTAGTAACACTGATTCTTCAAGTTCAGCAAAACAGGACTCCCCACTCTATACGAGTTTTAGTAAAGCCTCGCCCTCTCTTTGTGACACTGTGCCCTCATTGCACAGAGGTAGATGGCGGAGTCATTAAGTCTGGCGTCTTTCATTGTCAGGATACTGGTCTTGTAGTCTCCATTGATTGAAGCCGTAATTCTCTCGGATGAAGTATCTTCCCTTTTGGCCATCACCAAATGCTGGGGTGGCTGATTCGGGAGCTGTCTGTACCAACGCACTGTGTTAAATGAAGTGGCAAAGGAGCAATTCATGGACACAATTCCCACTTCAGTAACAACCATCCACAGAGGATGTTTCTTCACTTCGCCTTCTCCAATTCCCTCCTTGGAGATCACTTTGGAAAACAGCAGGAGGAGACTGCAAATTCGAAACATCATCAGATTGCAAGAACAGTGGTGAAAACAATTGTCCACGACGCTTTGTTGAGGAAACAGCAATTAATTCTAACATTTATATGAGTAAGTAACTAGAAAAAACTTTCGTCTCCTGTTAAACTCTGAACGCCTCCCTGTTTGAGTTGTAGAAGAAGCTGAGTCTCAGTGAATGTTACTGTAACAATCCTCTCATACTGACATCGCTCACACTGTCTGAAAGTTCATTCCTCCTCCAGACCTCTTTCACGATATTTATCATGGATTCGCACTGACATCTAGTGGTGTTTATAAGTAATTGCATTGTTCAAATTCCCTCTCAAATTGCGTGTCACCAATATGCTAAAGAAATTATGCATCTTCATCCCCCGTATAACACTGCGAACATGTGAGGCTCTGCATTTCAAATTCATGTGCAGCATCCACCGATTTCAGACTATGTTTGCCCTGCACTGTGAGTAAGTCTCTATTCCACAAGGAAAATTGGCAATGAATGAAGCAGCAAAATCGAAAATTGCTGTTCCTTGTAAGATTTATTGTAAGATCCATCATAAGCGGAATTGGTTAGCTTTACTGTGTCACATTGTATACATAACCGTTGTATCTATATCAGATCCCTTGCAGTTCGTCAAATTTACGGCTAACACCACATTGTCACACACTATTTGAGGTAGATGTAAGCATTCCCAGCCACGCACACACAAGTTAAGCAAATGTGTTAAAGAGAAAGAATACACACTGTGGTAAAGTCTCGCTCATTTGAATGGGAATGGTGAAAGAGCAGAGATTCATGTCAATGCACCAGCCAAATCCTGATTGAAGGGAATGTACCACTGTCACGTTTACAGATGAGACAAAAATAAATGGGAAGGGAAATGGTGATGATGGTTCAAAAAACCTTAAAGAAGACGACGTTACAAACTATTTCAGTGAGTGTGACTATACAGTACCTTGGCGAGATCGCGAGGATGTTTGCATTGCCAGGAAATGAGCAATTTCTGAGTGGTGCATTACCGAATCATGAATTCTCAGGAAGCATTCTTCTGATGATGGCACGGTGGCTCAGTGTTTAGCACTGCTGTCTCCCAGCAGCAATCAGCTGGGTTCCTTTACAGTCTCAGGCACGAGCCTGCGTGAAGTTTGCACATTTTCCCTCTCTCAGCATGAGTATCCTATAGGTGCTGTTGAATCCTCCCACAGTCCAAAACTGGATAAAGCAGGTAAGTTAGCAATTGGAGATGCCGGGTTAGAATGTATCTGGGTGTGATGCACTTCAGAGATTCGATAAGCCGAATGCCATGCTGCCATGCTGGAGGGACATCATGCTTAGATGTGGAACTCTTTTCTTTATTATTGATTTTGTCAGACGTGGGCATCATTGACTGACCACCCTTTATTGACAATTCCTAGTTGCCCTTGGGAAGGTGGTGGTGAGCTGTCTTCTTGAACCGCTGCAGTTCATCTGCTGTGGATTGACCCACAATACCACAGAGGGAATTTCAGGACACTGACCCAGATACAGCGACAAAGAAGGAATGGAGATCTATTTCCAAGTCAGGATGGTGAGTGGCTTGGACAGGAACTTGAATTTGGTCGTCTTCTCTTTCATCAGCTGACCCTTTTCCTTCCAGATGGATTTGGTCATGCGTTTCGACGGTGCTGTGTGAGGGTCTTAGCTAAACTTTGGCAGTGCATCTTTTAGGTAATATACACGGAGAGTCGGTGTTGGAAGCAATGGGTACTTGTGAATGCTGTGCCAATCAAGCTGGTTGATTTCTCCTGGATGGTGTTGAGAATCCTAAGAATTGTTGGGGCTGCACTCATCCAGACACGTAAGGAGCATTCAATCACAAACCTGACTTGTGCATTGTAGATGGTGGACAAGCTTTGTGGAGACAGCAAGTAAGTTACTAGGAGTGAAAACATCTTTTCCATGTTCGCTCTATTCAGGTTTCCAAGTATTCTATAAGTTTCAACCAGGTTCCCCATCATCCTTCTAAACTTATTCGAGTAGAGACCCAGAGGCTTCAATCAACTCTCATATAATAAGTGCTTCTTCCTGGGATCATTCTTGCAAGCCTCCTCTGAACCCCCTCCAAGGCCAACACATCTTTCCTTAGAAATGAGGCCGAAAAGTGTTCACAACATTCCAAAATGTTGTCTCACTAGAGCCATGTACAGCCTCAGGAATACACCCCTGCTCTTGCATTCTAGCCTTCTCAAAATGAGTGCTGATACTGCATTTGCCTTCCCAACTGCTAACTCATAAGGTCATACAGCACTGAAATGATCCAGTCCCACTCATTAACTTGCTAAGCTTAATATTTGTGCGCGCGTGTGTGTGTGTGTGTGTGTGTGTGTGTGCACGTGAATGTGCAGCTCAGTGCATATTATATCTGTGTGCATGCAAGTGTGCCGTTATTTTTCTATCTGTTTTTGTGTCCATCTACGTGTTCTTGCGTGTGCATCTCTCGTTCTGTCTGTCAATTTGTTTGTTTCTCTCTCCGGTGGATGTCTGTGTATGGTTGTGTTTCTATGTGTGTCTGTCATTGTGCTTTTCTGTCTGTGCATTCATTTCTGCAAGCAGTGGGAGAAATATGGGTAGAGGTTGAATTAACCAAAAGCGTCTTTCACTGTTGCTCTCTTCTCGTTGAAATAATACAAATAACACAATGCCACCACCTACTGGCGAATCGATGGTACTACACAAGCGATGGATTTATGAGAAGGCATCTTTTTTCAGGCTCCTCTTGGGAATTTCCAGGGGAGCGGAGCTCAACTTAAAGGTCATAGCTGAAAAATAAGGAGCCGTAAATCAAAACAGAGATGAGACGAAGCGATTCTGAGGCAGTTAAATTCATGGCACCATGGCTTGCTCTGCTGCAGAGTGAGGGAGAAAGAAGCATAGAAATGCTATAATTATCGCAGATTCAACTGTAAGGGAAACAGATAGATCTTTTTGTGGCCACAAACGAGAGTCCAGGATGGTTTGTTCACTCTCTGGTGCTGACGTCCTGGATGTCTCAGAGCAGTTGCAGGACATTCTGGAGGATTAGGGAAAACAGCCAGTGGTCATGGTAAACGATGGTACTAAAGACACAGGTGTAAAAAGGGATGAGATCCTAAAAATAGAATACAAAGAATGATGCATAAATTTGAAGTGTAGGACGTAAAGTTAATCACATCAGGATTACTGACATTGCCGTGAACTAGTCAGAGTAGAAACAGCAGAAAAATATGATGAACGTTTGGCTGAAAAGATGGTGTGAAGGAGAGGGTATCAGATTATTAGCCAGTTGGGATCGCTTCTGGGGTTGGTGGGACCTTAAAAACTGAACTTGTTGCACCTGGGCAGGTCCAGGATTGATGTCCTTGAGGGTCAACTTAGTTAGAAGAGTTCAGAAGGTTTTTAACTAGTGTGGCAGGGGAATGCGAACCAGAGTAAAGCAACAACTGGAGAAATTAAGGGAGTTTTACAAACCATGGCAAATATGATAACGAACAACAACAGGTGGGGTAATGCTGCTGTAAAGAGCAGGGAAGATATCAGAAATCTATATGTTCCAATGTGAGAAATATAATAGGCAAGATAAATGAACTTAGGGCATTTGGTTAGAACTTGGAATTGTGACATTATTGCAATTACAGAGAGCTGAATGAAAGCGAGACAGGACTGGGGCATCTGAATATCCCAGGAATTAAATGCTTCAGGTGTGAGAGAAGGGGAGGCAAAAGGAATGGGGGGGAATTGCATTACTGGTAAAGGAGGATCGGACAGCTGTACTGAAGGACAATACATGAGAGAACTCGTTTAGCAAGACAATATAGATAGAACTTAGGAGTAAGAAAGCTGAAATCGCATGCTGGAGGCAATCTGTATGGGTTCCAAAAGCCAGCGGGAGATAGAAGAGACAATATGTAGAATGGTTTTGGTACGAAGTAAAATCTGCAAGGTTTTTGTGATGGTTGACTTTGACTTATTTATATTGACTGAGACTCGCATTGTGCTTGGGGCTTGTATGGGGAAGAATTTGTAAAGACTATTCAAGAAGGTTTTTTTGACACAGCATTCAAACAGTCCAGCCAGGGAAGAGATTAGTTTGGATCGGGTTTTGGAAATTGAGCCTGGCCAGGTGAGCATTGTGGGATGAATAATCATAATACCTTGAGTTTTAAGATACTCATGGACAGGGATAAAAGCAGCCCTCGAGTAAAGGTTTTAAATTTTGGAAAGGTGAACTACAGCAACACTAGGCAGGAAATAGAGAAATTTGACTGGAGGCAACTGTTTATGAGTAAATCCACATCAGATATATGGAATTATTTAAAATGGTACTTAATACAATTTCAGGAGTTGAACGTGACTGCGAGAATGAAGGAGAGACATGGAAAGTTACATGAAACTTTCATGGTAAGGGATCATATGACCTTAGTCACAATGAAAAAGTAAGCATGCATAAGGTCTAACAGGATGGGAACTGATGGTGACTCGAATGTCACAAGGAAAGTAGAAAAGAACTTAAACAAGGAATTAGAAAACCTGAAAGGGCTCATGAAAAGTCGTTAGTAAACAGGATAAAGGAAAATTCCATGGCATTTGTAGAATTTTTTAAGAAGCCAGAGGGAAGCCATGGAAAAGGTTGGCCCACTCAAGGACAAAGGAGTAAATCTACATGTGGAGTAGAAAAGGTAAGTGAGGTCTGAAGCTACCATTTTGTGCTGGTATTTACGAAAGAGAAGAAACTAGTGGAGTCTGAATTTACAATTCAAGTTACTATTAAAAAGGAAGACATGTTGTGTGCCTTAAAAATATCATTAAGTTAGATAGGTCCTCAGGTTCTCATCAGATCTAAGCCAGAAACTTGAGGGAGGCAAATAAGCAAATTGTTGAAGCATTGACAGACATTTTTATATCATGTTGGCTATAGGTGAAGTCCCAGAGTAGTGCAGAACGTTTAATGTTGTCCCGTTGTTTAAGAAGGGTAGCAGGGATAATCCAGGAAATTACAGGCCTGTGAACCTCAGGTCAGTGGCACGGACATTATTGGAAAACATTCTCAGGGAGAAGATCTGTACGTATTCAGAGGCAATTGGACTTATTAGTGATGCACAGCACGGTTTTGTGCAGGGACGATTTAGCCCCACTAACTTGTTTGAGTTATTTGAGGAGGAAATTAAGATGACTGATGAAAGAAATGTGTTGATGTTGTCGACAGGGACGTAAGTAAAATATTTCACTCACACGCTCATGACAGACTGGTGTCAAACATTGAAGTCACACGGCATCAGAATGAGCTGGAAGATGGACACAGAACTGGCTTAGTAATAGGAGACAGATGGTAGTGGGGAAGGCTGTTTTTCCGAATGGAGGTTTGTGACTAGTGATGCTCCGCATGGATCAATGCAGGGACCTTTGCTGATCGTGGTCTACATATATAGAACATAGAACATTACAGCGCATACAGGCCCTTCTGCCCTCGATGTTGCGCCGCCCTGTCATACTAATCTGAAGCCCATCCCAACTACACTATTACATGTACGTCCACTTGCCTGGCCAATGATGACTTAAATGCACTTAAACCTGGCGAATCTACTACCGATGCAGGCAAAGCATTCCATACCCTTACTACTCTTTGAGTAAAGAAACTACCTCTGACAATTGTCTTATACCTATCTTCCCTTACTTTAAAGTTGTGTCCCCTCGTTTTTGCTGTCCCCATACTTGGAAAAAGGCTCTCCCTCTCCACCCTATCTAATCTTTGATTATCTTGTGTGTTTCTATTAAGTCACCTCTCAACCTTCTTCTCTCTAACGAGGACAGCCTCAAGGCCCTCAGCCTTTCCTCGTAAGACATTCCTTCCATGCCAGGCAACATCCTAGTAAATCTCCTCTGTACCCTTTCCAAAACTTCCACATCCTTCTTATAATGCGGTGACCAGAACTGTACACAATACTCCAAGTGTGGCCGCACCAGAGCTTTGTAGAGCTGCAGCATAACCTCCTGGTTCCGGAACTCAGTCCCTCTATTAATAAAGGCTAAAACACTGTATGCCTTCTTAACAACCCTGTCAATCTGGGTGGCAACTTTCAGGGATCTGTGTATATGGATACCGAGATCTCTTTGCTCATCTGCACTCCCAAGAATCTTACCATTAGCCCAGTACTTTACATTCTGATTACTCCAGCCCAAGTGTATCACCTCACATCTGTCCACATTAAACTCCATTTGCCAACTCTCAGCCCATCTCTGCATCCTATGTATGTTTCTCTGCAACCTACTACATCCTTTGTCATTATCCACAACTCCACCGACCTTAGTGTCGTCCGCAAATTTACTATCCCACCCTTCTAAGCCCTCATCCAGGTCATTTATAAAAATGACGAGCAGCATTGGACCCAACACCGATCCTTGCGGTACTCCGCTAGTAACTGGACACTAAGATGAACAAGTTTCATCAACTACACACTCTGTTTTCTTTCAGCAAGCCAATTACAGATCCAAACTGCTATGTCTCCCACAATCTCATTACTCCGCATTGTGTATAATAGCCTACTGTGGGGAACCTTGTCGAATGCCTTGCTGAAATCCATATGCACCACATCAACCGGTTTACACTCATTTATCTGTTTGGTCACTTTGTCAAAAAACTCAATAACATTCGTTAGGCACGACCTACCCTTCACAAAACCGTGCTGACTGTCCCTGAACCGATTATTCTTTCTGGATGGTTGTCAATCCTGTCTCTTATAAACTTTTTCACCACTTTACCAACAACTGAAGTGAGACTCACTCGTCTTTAATTACCAGGGCTGTCTCTGCCACCTTTTTTGAACAAGGGAACCACATTTTCTATCCACCAATCCTCAGGCACTATTCCTGTAGAAAATGATTTTTTGAAGATCAATGCCAAAGACACGGCAATCTCTTTCCTTGCTTCCCAGAGGATCCTATAATCGATCCTAGGCAGCACGGTGGCACAGTGGTTAGCATTGCTGTCTCACAGCGCCTGAGACCCGGGTTCAATTGCCGACTCAGGCGACTGACTGTGTGGAGTTTGCACGTTCTCCCCGTGTCTGCGTGGGTTTCCTCCGGGTGCTCCGGTTTCCTCCCACAGTCCAAAGATGTGCGGGTCAGGTGAATTGGCCATACTAAATTGCCCGTAGTGTTAGGTAAGGGGTAAATGCAGGGGTATGGGTGTGTAGCGCTTCGGCGGGTCGGTGTGGACTTGTTGGGCCAAACGGCCTGTTTCCACACTGTAAGTAAACTAATCTAATCTAATCATCCCAACCAGCCCAGGGGACTTGTCTATTTTCACACTCTGCATTATTTCTAATAACTCTTCCTTGTGAACCTCAATCTCTTCTAGTCTAGATGTAAGTATCTCTGTATCTTCCTCGTCAACATTTTCATTTTCTATAGTGAAAATGTTTGCGAGGAAGATGATTTGAAGGAAAACGTAGCTGTTCTAATAAATAATTCAGAGGAGCTTACAAAGATTGATAGAGTTGCGAATTGTAAAGAGGGCAGTGCGAGAATATATCAGAATATAGATCAGTTGGAGGCTTGGGCAGGGAAAAGGCAGATGGAATTTCATCTAGACAGATGTGAGGCGATGCATTTTGGTAAGTCAAATACTGCTGAAAATTATGAAGTGAATGCCAGAACATGTTGAAATTTTGATATGCAGAGCGATCTGGGTGTGCACATCCACAGATCCCTGAAGGTGGCAGTGCAGATAAATAAGGTAGCAAAGTAAAGGCCTATGACATGCTTGCCTTCATTTGAATGGACAAGAATATAAGGTCTGAAAGTTATGCTGCAGCATTATGAACTTCAATTAGGCCACACTTGAAATATTGATACGGTTCTGTTCATCATACTACCAGAAGGAAGTCGGCGAAGTGGGGAAAAGTTTTACAATAGTGTTGCCTGGTTAGGAACCAGTTTAACTGTCAAGAAAGGTTGGATGTACTAGGATCATTTTCAATGGAACGCAGGAGGTTGAGGGGCGACCTGGTAGACTTTTTAATGTTGCAAATGGCATGATAGAGTGGAAAGTATGAGGACTTCTCCCAGGATGGAGGGGTTAGTTAGTAGGGGACAAAGGTTCAACGTGCGAGGGGGGAGGGTTTAAGAGAGCTGTGCGAGGCAAGTGTTTTGCACAAAGGGTGATGAGTGCCGGGAATATGCTGCTGCCCGAGCAGACGGTGGAAGCAGACAGTAGCAGAATTCAAGAAACAACTGGATGAATACATGAATAAGAAGGCAATAAAGGAACACATTCCTTTCCTTCACTCTTAATTTTTTCCATCATTCTGAATCGTCTTTTTTTTTTGCAATTGTCCAGCTCCTATCTGCATACTGCGAATCAAATCAATGATACCGATTCTCGGTTTTTGGCTTCCAGTGGATCTCACCATTATCAAAACAATGACAATTTCCTCCCCTGAAGTATGTTAGTGACTCAGATGTTTTTTTTTTCTGGCAAGTGGCAATGGGTTCATAGACTTCATTAGAGTATTAATTCCAGATTTAATTATTCTTTTTCCCTCAAACGAATTGAACATAGCACGAAACAAGGCTCTGGCCATTTGTATTTGCTACAATGAATTTTGATCACAGTCTTTCTGGCCAGTGCCAGTAGTAGTGGGAAGGCATTCCAAAGCAATGACGCAATGTCCGGACAAAGGTGCAAAATGACCATCCACGATCATTGACTATCACCAGCAAGCAGAGAGTCGGCAATGAGCAACATTCCGTTCTGAAAAGTAGAGACACGCAGTTTGTCAATGGTCACTGGCAGTGCTCATTGGGTGTTAAACACATTGTAGACATTTTAAAACAACTGAGAGTTCTTGTTGCGAACGTTTTTTACTCTTTCTAGGTGGCATCCTCAGTGCTTGGGAGCCTCCTGTGAAGCGCTTCTGTGATGTTTCGTCCGGCACTTATCGTGGCTTGTCTCTGGCACTTCCGGTTGTCAGTTGCTGTCCGCTGCAGTGGCCGGCATATTGGGTCAGTGCCATGCCTCTAGGAATTCCCTGGCTGTTCTCTGTTTGGCTTGCCCTATAATAGTAGTGTTGCCCAGTCGAATTCATGTTGTTTGTCATCTGAGTGTGCAGCTAGTTAGGATAGTTGGTCGTGTCGTTTCGTGCCTACTTGGTGCTCATGGATGCGGTCTGTTAGCTGTCTTCGTTTTTGTCCTATGAAGTGTTTTGTACAGTCCTTGCATGGGATTTTTTACACTACGTTTGTTTGCTCATGCTGGGTATCGGGTCCTTTGTCCTGGTGAGTTGTTGTCTGAGCGTGGCTGTTGGTTTGTGTGCTGTTATGAGTCCTAATGGTCGCAGCAGTCTGGCTATCAGTTCGGAAATGCTCTTGATGTATGGTAGTGTGGCCAGTCCTTTGGGTTACGGCATGTCCTCGTTCCATTGTCTTACCCTTAGGCATCTGTTGATGAAATTGCGCGGGAATCTGTTTTTGGTGAATACCTTGTATAGGTGTTCTTCTTCCTCTTTTTGCAGTTCTGGTGTGCTGCAGTGTGTTGTGGCCCTTTTGAATAGTGTCCTGATGCAACTTCGTTTGTGTGTGTTGGGGTGGTTGCTTTCATAGTTCAGGACTTGGTCTGTGTGTGTGGCTTTCCTGTATACGCCACTGAATTCTCCACTCGGTGTTCGCTGTACCATCATATGTAGGAATGGGAGCTGGTTGCCATTTTTTTCCTCTCTCGTGAATCGGATTCCTGTGAGTGTGGCGTTGATGATCCGGTGTGTGTTCTCTATTTCTGTGTGTTTTAATGATTACAAAGGTTTGGGTTGCATTTGCGCTAAGACTGTTTGTTCTAACCTTTGCATTACTGCTTCTGCTACCAGTCCAGAAATCGGTGAGCCCATGGGTGTTCCGTTGATTTGTTCGTCTATCTGGTTTTTGAATGTGAAGTGTGTTGTGAGGTACAGGTCCAGTAATTTAAGTATGCCGTCTTTGTTAATAGGTTCAACGTCCTGTTGTCTGTTCTGTATGTCCAGCAGGTTGGATATTGTTTCTCTGGCTAGGGTTTTGTCGATCGAGGTGAACAGTGCCGTTACATCGAATGAGACCATGGTTTCTTCCTTGTCTATGTGTATATTTCTGATGATGTCCAAGAATTCTTGGGTTGACTGTATAGAGTGTCTGGATCCGCAGATCAGGTGCTACAGCAGAAACTGGAAAAGGATGGGAAAGGATCTTAAGACCTAGATTTGAGATCTAGCTGTCTCTGCGGCTTGTTCTGATGACGTCTCGAAAATCTGTGGACAAAAATGTTGACACAAATAATAAGAGCACTCTTACAAATAAATTAAATACGTGAACTAATCTGAAATTTCAAAACAAACACTTAATTGAAGAGATAAAGTTGACGATCTTAGAAATGGAAATATGAATCATCAGCGGTTCAGTTGATGGAGAGAGAAAACTAGGTTTGTGGAAAGGTTGGAAGCACAGAATCCACGATCTTCCACAGATATAGAGCAAACATTTATTTTACCAATGATGCAGACTGAAGGCGTGAAACAGCACATTGAACTCGATGTTCACTGACCTGTAAAACGTGTGCTTGAATGCGGAAGTGGAAAGCTGGATGAGTAAATTTGCCGATGATAAGAAGGGATGTGGAATGGTAGAGAGTTTGGAGGAATGTTGCAAGTTGCAACGGGACATTGAAAGCATGCAGAACTTGGCTGAGAAGTGGCAGATGGAGTTCAACCTTGGAAAGTATCAAGAAATTCACTTTGCAAGTTTGAATTTGAATGCAGAATACAGGGTCAAGGCAGCATTCTTGGCAATATCGAGGAACAGAGAGATCTTGGAGTCCATGTCCACAGATCCTTCAAAGCTGCCACCCAAGTCAAAAGGGTCGTGAAACAGCTATATTGTGTTTTGGCTTTCATTAGTAAGGGGATTGAGTTGAAGGGCCGCGAGGTTATGCTGCAGCTCTATAGAGCCATGGTCAGATCACACTTGGAATATTGCGCTCAGTGATGGTTAACTCATGATAGAAAGTATGGGGAAGCCTTAGAGGTAGTGCAGAAGAAGCTTACCAGGATGCTTCCTGGTCTGGAGGGCATTTCGTATGAAGCAAATTTGAGAGAGCGAGGGCTTTTCTCAATGGAGCAAAGAAGGATGAGAGATGACTTGATAGACGTGAAGAAGAGGATGAGTATAATAGATACAATGAATAGTCAGAGACGTTTTCCCATGGTGGAAGTAGCTATCATGAGTGGGCATAATTTTATGTTGAATGGAGGAAGGTTTAGACAAGATTTCAGGGGGTAGATTCTTTACACAGAGAGTCGATGGTGCGTGGAATGCACTGCCAACAGTGGTAGTAGAATTGGAAACTTCACCGAAATTTTACCGACTCCTGGATAGGGACATCGAAGATAGTACAATGAGGGATATGTCGATTAGTCTGGTCAATGAGTAGAATAAACGTTCGGCACAATATCGAGGGCCCAATGGCCTGTATTGTGTTGCACTGTTCTGTTCTCGATGTTCGACGTTCGATGTTCTAAATCGTACTTTATATCTTCCCAAAGTTGTCACTCACAATGTCCAGCTATTTATTTTACTAGACTAGATACTACATCACCTACTCCTATAGAGAGCTGTGCCATTAATTACAGTTAACTTCACTTTGTCATTTCTCTCAGATTTGCTGGAATTACGTTACACCCTGTCTCTGTTCAAAATAAGTTAGAGTTTGGATAACGAACCCGGCCAGGTGTTAGGTTTGGAGGTAAGTTAGCACTTTGGTGATAGTCACCATAATTCATTTATGTTGATTTTAGTGATGGAAAGGAATAGGTATGTAACGCAGGGCAAGAGTTATAGCTGGGGGAAAGATGCAATTAAGCAAGATTTATGATGCATAATGATGGGCACAATTAAAATGTGGAGCATATACAAGTTCCAGCTGCTGTGGGCCCTTCATAAGCATGTACCGATCAGGCAGGAACGAAGTTTTTGAGCGCAGGAGCCGTGGTTGATTGAGGAAGTTGAATCTATTTTCAAGAGGAGGAAGAAGGCTTATGTTATAATAAGCTGTGATGGCTCAATTGGGGCGCTTGAGAGTTACACGTTAGCCAGGAAATACCTAAAGAGAGAGCTAAGAAGAGTCAGGAGTGGACATGATAAGTCATTGGCGAACAGGATGAAGGAAAACCCTCAGGCTTTCTACAGATATATCAGAAATAAAAGAATGATTAGAGGAAGATTACGGCCAATCAAGCATAGTGGTGGGAAGTTGGAAGTGGTGCCAGAGGAAATAGGTGAATACTGTTCTTTGGTATTCACTTTAGAAAAAGATAACGTCCTCAGGGAGTACACTGAGATAAAAGCTACTAGACCAGATAGGACTGAGGCGCATAAGGAGGAGGTGTTAGCATTTCTGGAAAGTGTAAAAATATATAAGTCCCCTGTGCTGGATGGAATTTATCCTAGAATTCTCTGCGAAGCCAGGGAGGAGATTGCACAGCATTTGGCTTTGATCTTTATGTCACCATGATCTACAGGAACAGTGCCAGAAGATGGAAGGATAGCAAATGTTGTTCCCTTCCTAAAGAAGGGAAGTAGAGACAACCCTGGGTATTTTGCACCTGTCAGCCTTATTTCGGTTGTAGGTAAAGTGTTGGAAAGGGTTGTAAGAGATAAGATTTATAATCATCTAGAGATGAATAAGTTATGGATAGTCCACGCGGTTTTGTGAAGGTTAGGTCGTGCCACACAAACTTTATTGAGATTTTTGAGATGGTGACCAACAGGTGGGTGAGGGTCAAGCGGTTGATGTGCTGAATATAGATTTAAATAAGGCAATTAATAAGGTTCCCCACAGTAGACTAGTGCGCAATGTACAGATGCATGAGATTGAGGGTGATTTAGACGTTTGGATCAGATATTAGCTCACTGAAAGAAGACAGAGATGGTTGGTGGCAAATGTTCATCCTTGAGTTCAGTTACAAGAGGGAGACTGCAAGGATCTGTTGAGCATCCGCTGTTGTTTGTCATTAATATAAATGACCTGGAACAAGGCATCGAAGTTTGGGTTAGTCAATTTGCGATTGACACTAAGGTCTGTAGAGTTGTGGATCGTGATGAAGGATGTTGGAGAGACGTGGATAAGCTGCAAAACTGGGCTTACAGGCGGCAAATGGAGTTTAATGCGGAAAGGTGTGAGGTGATTCACTTTGAAAGGAGTAACAATAATGCAGAGAACTGTGCTCATGGTCAGTTTCTTGGATATTTCAGTGTCCAGGTACATAGATCCCTGAAAGTTGCCACCCAGCATGATAGGGCTGTTAAGAAGGCAAACGGTTGGTTAACTTTTATTGGTAGAGGGATTGAGTTTCCGAAGCATGAAGTCATGCTGTAGCTGGACAAAACACTGGTGCAACATTTTGAGTGTTGCGTACAGTTCTAGTCACCACACTATAGAGAGGATGTGAAAGCTTTGGAAATGGCTCAGAGGATATTTACTGGGATATTGCCTGTTATGGAGGGAAGGTCTTACGAGGAAACGCTGAGGTGCCTGTAGCTGTTTTCGTTGGAGAGAAGAAGGTTGAGACAACTTAATTGAGACATATAAAATAATCCGAGGGTTAGATAATTTGGACAGTGAGAGTCGTTTTATCTCGGATGGCGATGGCTAGCACGATTCGATATAGCTTTAAATTGAAAGATGATAGATACAGGACAGATGTCAGAGTTAGCTTCTTTACTCAGAGATTAGCAGGGGGCGTATAACGCATCCCATGCAACAGTTCTGGATTCGCAACCTTTCAGGGCATTTAAGTAGTCATTGGATAGGCATATGGAACCAAATTGGATGTGGAAGGTTAGATGAACTTCAGATTGGTTCCACCGGTTGGCGCAACATTGAGTGCTGAAGGGCTGGTGCTTAACTGTCACGTTTTATGTTCTGTGTCACTAATGTATGAAATTATCCTCTATCTTAATTATTGTTTCTTGGAACAGTGTCAATGGCATTATGCAATCACGTTATTTACTGGATTTGACCTTGTTTTAGTTCATACTGCAACTTTACGTGTCTTAATTGCTACTGCAAATTTATATATCTCTTTCAAAGTTACACTACGTCTGTCCCAGTGAACACTTCAATCAGGTTCATCCCAATTGTTCCTGCAGACACTGTGGAATTTCTGCATTACATTGACCAAGTCTGCTTTGTTGATGAACCTGGCAACATATTTTAAAACAGCTTCCAGTCACTCGTTTATCTGATATTTCTGTCCTTATATTAAACATTGACATTGATCAACTGTTCCTGAACAAGCAACTGTGATCAGGAGCATCAGCACTTAAACGGCCTTTCGGCATTCTGATTGTTCAGATTAAATTAAGGATTTTTCAGATTCAGTGGGTGGGAGAAGATTTGCATTTGACAACCACTACCACATTAACGTCCCATGCTTGCTAACTTCCCATGCTTGTTTCCCAAAGGTTCAAACGCAAATTTATGAAAATGTTAAAATACCAGTCACTAAAAGATATATGAATGAACGCAAATGAAAATCTAGGACAACGCTTTAAATGATTAATCAACTGGGGAATAGCAGAAGTCAAAGTAGAAAGAAAGTTCAGATGCAGGAGCTCAGCTCAATGTCCACCATTGGCGGATCTACCTGATGCAGACACAACATCATGATTTGTGGACCTGGACGAAACAAAGCAATTCCAACGACCCTGTCCCAACCTCAAATACAATTATTCACCTTGTTTAAAGACATGAAGCAGAGAGTTAATCTCTTTGTGTAGCGAACTGTAAGTAAGGTGCATGCTGTTATTTAATTGTCACTCTCGAGACAATCACTTAGAATATATGAGAGCCCACTTGAATGTGTCACAGAACCAACATCCACAGCAACAGCCAACTGCTACCGTTTCTGAGCGAAGATGCACGCGCCAGTCATTGCCCCCTTCTTTCTCATTTGCTATTCAATTCTCGCAGTTATTGGAGCCCCTGGTAAGACACTGACGCTCGAAAAAATCGTTCTCCCAATACTTTATTTGCAAAAAATTATTTTTTTCACTTTCAGGATCCTGCAGATCTTTTAAAATATTGAGCGTTTTGATTTTAAGTGACTTCAACCGGATTCCTGTGCATACATTGCATTTTGGATCCGATAGTCCCAAGGCAAATAATCGTGCACTACTTCCAATTTCATTTTAATACAAGGCAAGCTGTTCTTGTTTCTTGTATGTTGTGTATTTATTGGAAAATGTTCCAGTAGACGCTGAATTGTGAGAAACAACTATGCATGAATATTAAATTGTAATTATTGTTACATATACTATCCATTCCAATTCAGCAGAATGCAATCGAGCCTTTCAGTTGATTGTGTGTTGAATACTTTGTCACAGTGTAGTGAAATGCTCTTCTGCATGGATCGCATTGCAGTATTTGAAGATGATTTATTTTGTGGTAGTACTTTACGAGATGTTTATTATTTTAAATAAACGTTTAGTGATCATATTAATCTACAGTGTGCGCTGTGGAAGGATATGTTAAAGTATAGAATTCCCAATGGATGGCACCAGTGGTTTCAGGAATACATTCAATTTAATCCAAAGACGTCAGTGGAGATGCAATTTTTCAGCCATTGGTATTTTGATTCTCTGCAGCAAAGTTTCGAGTATTTTGGATAATTGTATTTTTATATAATTACCCAGAAAAGCGTTGTTCACAACTACGAGAAAGTGTAGTGGCGTTTCGCCTCGAAATGCCTCACTGTATGTAGCATTCACCAGAACAACTTCAGCAAACCGATTTAGACTCGAGTAATGTGAGATATTGCCAAACGTTTTGATCAATGTAACATCTGATAGAAGGGCGCAGAAGCAGAACAGCTGAGGTGACAATTCCAGATAGTGTTACGAGTGGCTTTATGAGTTAAATCTTTAAGTGACACAGTTCGTAGGATCAATTATAGGAGACACGGGAAACAGATTGAAGTTAGCTGAGATTTCAGATCATTTTGCATGATTTTCTGAAACCGATGTGGTGAGTCATCAGAAGTTCAGAAAAGTCGTAGGTTGATATTATAAAGAATGAGACATCACTCGTAAGGAGGTTCATCTTTATGAGTTGAAGGTTGACCGGGGTTTGGTATGAATAATTCATGGCAATAACATTACTTCATTTGTTCCTGAATTGTACAAATCACAACTGGTATTTATTTAGTGACCAGAGAGTGATGTTCATTCCCAGGACTGATTATATTGATCGGTGTTTGATGCTGACAATGGATGTCCAATATTTGTCAACAGTTTCAGAAAATGCAGAGACTCGAAGTGGCAGGTTGATGATTGAAGAATGCACAAAGCAGCAATTAGTGTTTGAAATGCGTTCAGTTATAGCTTTCTCTTTTAATCTCTCACAGCCAACTTGCTGGCAATCATTGTCCTATATCGAGGACGGTGCGGTCTCTCCCGGTGCATCTCCTACTACCTGGTGGCGATCGCAGTGACAGACTTTCTTGTCATCATCTTTGCAGTCATCCTCAACCGAATCAGCCGCTTCTACTTCCGGGAAAGTGTCTTGTCTACCACTCCTGCATGCACTCTCAGCATCGTGGTAGTCTTTGCCATCTGGGATTGTTCGGTCTGGCTGACAGTTGCCTTTACCTTCGACCGTTTTGTGGCCATCTGTTGCCAGAAATTGAAAACCAGGTACTGCACAGAGAAGATGGCGTCATTGGTCATCGGGATAGTTTGTGCATTGTGCTGCATCAAGAACATCCCATTCTACTTTATCTATGAACCCATATACGTCTTAGATGGGATATCCTGGTTTTGCAACATCAAAGCCAATTACTACATCCAGCCAGCTTGGCAGGTTTATGATTGGTTCTTCCAGATGTATACTCCTTTTCTCCCATTCTTTGCCATTCTGCTGCTCAATGCCCTGACCATACGACAGATCGTAGTGGCCAACAGAGCCCGCAGGAGGCTCCGGGGCACAGAGAAGCAGCATGACTCAGAGATGGAGAACCGCAAGAGGTCAATTATTCTGCTGTTCGCTATCTCTTTCAGTTTTCTCCTCCTGTGGGCCCCTCTTGTTGGACATTTCATCTTCACGAAGCTTACAGCCGAGGGTTACTATGGTGGCCTTGATTTCAGTGACCCTCGGTATATCTTCCAAGAGGCAACCAATACACTTCAGTTACTAAGTTCCTGCAACAACGTCTTCATTTACACAATATCTCAGAATATGTTTCGAGAGGATTTGAAGAATGTTCTGATCTACCCATTTGCCACCCTCATTAATTGCTTTAAATAATGTGGGGAAAGAAACATCTCTTCATGTTGTTTCTTTTCTATAAGAGTATCGCAGAGTACAATGCTTAATCTGCATTTAATACAGAAAATTATGGAAAACCAGGACAAATAACAAAATGGCAGAACGTCCATTCTCCACCTCTGACAATTAACTGCAATCGATCCTGAGCAAATGTGGAACAATTGAAAATTCGTCCTTTCTAGAGGAGAGGCGAACTCATGATCTATGTCCCATCCCCAGCCCTACCTGCTTGCAGTCTGCAATGTTCTTGGCCAAGTGGCATTTGTTAATTTATTTATGACTCTCCCTATTTCAGTTCTTCCTAAATGTTCCCATCCATTCATTCTGTAAGCGCTCCTTTCATTCCAGCCTTGCTGCATCACTCTGTGCTCCATTGCCATTCTTTATTTTTCAGACCAATCGTTTCTATTCATCCCAGTTTCTTCTTCATGATAGCCTGAAATGTATCATTATTAAGAAGAAAACCCAGTACCCAGTCCAAATGTTTGAACCGCTTCCCCATGAATGATGTTTTCAATTGATCGTTGACGCTGTATGTTTTACACTCCATGCTCCTACTGAGTAACCGCGGATTCTTTAACTGGGTATCAACATTACCAAGTTCTTACCCAGTTCCTGCATCAGATATCTTTTATTTCTCTCGATCTCTCTCTCTGTTCGTTTATTCAGTTACAAAGTGGGAAATTTATGGTAATAATTGCTGGAGAAAGTCCGCAGTTCTGGAGGCATCTGTGAAGAGAAAGCTGTGTTAACATTTCGAATGCAGTGACACTTATTCAGATTTTTTTTTGCTTGCACTCTTTGATATTTCTGCTTACACGTTTTGATTTATTTTTCAGGAAGACAGAAAGCATGTTTTCAGATAGAATTTAGAGCTCCAATTCATTTATGCATTTGACCATTACTCATTGCCATTCCAGTCTTTTACAAGAGTGAACTTTCCTAATGGTGCTGATGTGCAGCTGTAGGTGGTTCATTCAGTTATTATTTTTCTTTTATTAATACTGTCAAACTCGTTTCTAAGTCACTAGAAAATTTGCTTTCCTTATTTTTAACCTTTTAATGAAATAATTCAAGGGAAGAATTCATGTTTTCAGATTGGAACTTACTTAAATAAAAATTCAAAAGCAATGTGGAATGTAAACCTCCATAGTTACCTGTCAGAAGTACTCCTCAGACAAACCAGACACTGAGTAGCTGCAATCTCGCGAAAGGAGAGTCAGGAATGGGAAGTGTTATGGACCAGGCTAGACTGCTCAAAACAGTTCAAGAAGGTAGCGCTGACCCCAACTTTGCTCGTGTTTTATGGAGGAATAAAGCGAATATTCCGGGGGGAGGGGGGTGGAGAGAATGGATTTCAGGTCGTCAAACCACTTAGTTTCAAACAAAACATAATTTATTTACAAAATTACTGAATGAAGCACAAACAACATAAAACAGAATACTGAATAACTTGACCTCGCCGAAAACCCAACAGATCACTCCAACTAAATGATGCTGTTCCAAATATTTGCAGCAATCCCCATAAACACCCCTTCCCTCCAAAGGTAAAATCAAACTCAAATTCTTTCAGGTGGAAGTCAGAAAGAGAGGGAAAAAGAGAGTCAGTAAACTTGAAAGGCTCGGCCTGAGGCAGGATCTGTTAACAGAATGGCCCTAAAATCCGACGTCACAGATATTTCCATGTCTGTAATTTACGGCCTCTGAAAATAAAACCACTGACTGCATAACTGTGTTAAAGTAGCAGCTTCGTCACACCTCCCCCTTTAAAAATAATGAATCAAAAATATCCAAAGATGGCTTAATTTTTCAAACATTTCAATATTTACTAGTATTCTAAGACACACATATGCCACTACATTTGCTATAAACGTGCAAATATGCACGTTTAGTCTGTTTTACTCCTGCCACCGAATACCTGCGCTTCTCATTCGAGTCTTGACAATACGTCGGCAATCACACTTTCCTGTTCTATCACATGCACAATTTTCAGATTGAATGGTTGTAACAACAAATTCGATCTGAAAGGTCTGTTTGTGTTGTCCTTTAACGTCTCCATGTTAACCATTCGGTTATGATCAGGGTGCATGATTGTCTTAGATACATTACTGGGAACATAAACACTGAAATGTCGTAATGTCAACACCAAACTCACATACTCCTTCTCAACTGTCGAATATTTCTGCTGATGTATGTTCAACTGCCTGGAGAAGTACCAGATATGTACTTCTGTCTTCTCGTCAACTTTTTTTAAGAGCGTTGCACCAACAACCACATCACTTGCTTTGATAATCACCTTGAATGGTTTTACAGAATTAGATGTGGCTAATACAGGGGCAGTGGTTAACACAGGTTTCAGGCTGTGAAATGCCTTCTGACCACTCTGTTGTCCACTGAAACGTCATGCTTTTGTTTAGCAATTCAGTGAGTGGAATAGTCACACTACCAAATTTGTGGTACAAATTTTCGATGGCATTCACACAATCCCAGAAACCGCACTATTGCTCTTTTTGTCAATGGTATGGGCAATTTCCCAATTACCTTTGTTTTGCATCGTGTTGAGCTATTTGCCGTGTTCAATAACTTTTGCCAGGGAGGTCACTTGGGCTTTAACAAATTCGCTTTTATGCCTTCCAAAGCCGATTGAATAAGTCTGATAAAAAGTTGTAAATGTCACTTCTGTGTCGTGTATAACGATGACTAAAAGTCACCAGGCCATCGATATATGCGACGCAGTTAGGTAACCCAGCAACTGGTTAGTCTCTGAAACGTGGCTGGCTCATCCTTCATTCAAAGTGGCATGACTTTAAACTCCATTTGGTGTAATCAAAGCCGAAAATGTGTCTGCTCTTTCTGACAAAAGAACCTGTCAGTATCTCCGAGCAAGGCCAACTGAGAAAAATAAGTTGCTTCTCCCACCTTCATAACATAATCTTCCAATCACGGAATCGGGTATGCAACAGTCTTTATAACTGCATTGATTTTGTGATCGTCCACACATAACCGTTGAGTGCTATTTGGTTTTGGCACGATTACTGTGTGTGAGTTCCAGTCATTGTAACTCACTTCAAATATGTCTTGGAGCATACATTCCATCTCCTTTTCAAGCTGTGCCAACTTTGAGGGTTATGCCTGTGAGGATGTTTCGACATCAGAACAGCACGTTCTATGTCTACATCATGCACAATTAGGTAAGTACTTCCTAGCTTAATTCCACATACCCGTCCCCGGCCCACCCAAGTGATAGCAGTAATTCTTTCAGGAAAAGTCGATTTTCCTCTGGAAAGTTAAGTCAATATTTTTTCCCAATTTTTGACAGTTTCCTCATTGTACAATTTAATTTGAGGAATGTCAAATTCAGAATTCTCTGAACTTCGCTCTTCCCTCTGTGTTGTAATTGGAAACATATTTGTGGGCGGCACGGTGGCACAGTGGTTAGCACTGCTGCCTCACAGCGCCTGAAGACCCGGGTTCAATTCCCGACTCAGGCGACTGACTGTGTGGAGTTTGCACGTTCTCCCGTGTCTGCGTTTCCTCCGGGTGCTCCGGTCCACAGTCCAAAGATGTGCGGGTGAGGTGAATTGGCCATGCTAAATTGCCCGTAGTGTTAGGTAAGGGGTAATGTAGGGGTATGGGTGGGTTTCGCTTCGGCGGGTCGGTGTGGACTTGTTGGGCCAAAGGGCCTGTTTCCACACTGTAAGTCTAATCTAATCTAATCTAATATTCTCCTGTTGCTTACCTTCCTTGTCAAAATACCTGTTGAGTATGTTCGCATGACGCACTCTATGAGATTTGTTTCTGTCGGGAGCCCTTATCAAGCTGTTCACCTCACTAAATTTCCATTCAAGTTGATAAGGTCCACAAAATCATGCCTTTAAAGGTTCACCTACCACTTGAAGTAACAATAATACCTTAGCCCCACAGAAAAATTGCGAAGTGTTGATTTCTTTTCTGCTTCCTGTTTCATTATATACTGTTATGCTATTAAAACCCGTCTCGTCAACTCCTTAGCTCTATTTAATCGTTCCCTAAAATTTGACACATAATCCAATTAAGTCGCCTTTTACTTCTGACTATCAATTTATTTTTTCATCGATTTTAACGGTCCTCTCACTCCGTTGCCAAAATCTAATTAAAATGGATTGAATTTGATCGATACATTTGGAGCATCTCTGATCACGAAAACGCAAATGGAATGATCTTATCCCAATCGGCTGGATAGTCTTGAATATAAACCCTCAACATGGCCTCTAATATCTGATGCCCCCTTTCTAGCTCTCCCTGCAATGCTGAATGTTACAGAAGAGTAGAATTGTTTAAATCCTAAGATGTCCATAACTTCCTTGAATAATTTTGATGTGAAGTCTGACCCTTGATCTGATTGTATATCTGTGGGTAGTCCTTATTTCATGGAAAATTTGAGTAATATCACTACAAACCTTTTACCTGCAATTTTGTGTAATGCAACAGCCTCTGGAAATCTAGCCGTTTCGTAACACTCCTCTCTTTCTCTTTCATTATCTCCCTCTTCTCTCTCTCTTGCCATATCTTTTTCTTATGCTTTCAGTCGTAATTCGTTGTCCTTCGCCTCTAACCCAATATGCTACATTTTGAATTGATTTTTAACCATCTCTCAAGACTCTGAAGGCGTTTCCAGCAAACATCTATGCTGAGCTCTTGCTGTAGTTAATTCTCATTTCCTCACACAAGGAGGCAGCTCCAACTCCAGCTTATCTGCTAATTACAGCGGCTTGGCCTTAATCACCTTTAGTAAAACCCCGAAGCCAGAAAACTCTTGGTAACTGAAAAAGCCATTTCTATGCCAAGCACCATTTAAACTAACCAAAATCAACACCAAGAACAAAAGACGCAAGTACCTAACACTCACTGCCTTTGAATCCAACAACTCGAATCCCAATTTGGAACGAGAGCAAATCCTGAACGAGCCCTCAATCTGTTATGGACCATGCCAGACACCTCCAAACATTTCAAGAAGGTATCCACAACCAAAACTTTACTTGTTGTTTTAAGAAGGTGTAAAGAGGATATTCCAGGAGATAATCAGCTGGGAAAACTCCGAGTGGTTTTAGAAAATAAAGAATTCATTTACTAGATCACTGAATGAAACACGACCACGAAAATAACAAATAACTTAACCTTTCCAAAAACCCAAAAGATCATCGCAAACTAATGATGCTGTTTCAAATATTTGGAAAAATTCCCAAACACAACTCATGCCACAAAAGTTCAAATCAAATGCAACGCCATCCAGAATACAAGTTAGAGAGAGTGTACCAGCCTAGACATGCTTCTGTAGATCCTGTTTTGACACCACTGTTAAAAAAAACAGAGATATCTGAACTCGTAGAAATGGCCACATCGCTTTCATTGTCCAGCTTTCTTTCACAGAAAGCCTCCGCATGAGGTAGTACCCGTTAGATATTATCAAATTCGCCCTAAAACCGTCCACACCAGACTTTTCAGCGTGTCATTTACGACTTCTCTGAAAAAAAGGACAACATAACTTTGTTAAAGGAACAGTCTCATCTCAGATGACACGAATTCTGAAACCCCGCTCTCAGTGCGCTGCTGTCTTGTGGTATCAGCTGGTCTCATATTGCTGATTAGTGCTAGTTTCTCATTGTCATTACACGAATGAACATAACATTCTGACACTATATCTTTCAGCAATTGGATGTAGTTCCTCAGATTTCCAGTAGTCTTGCTATGAAGATTTTTTTTTCTACATGTTCCACGTCTTCATTTTGTTACAGGTTATCTTGCTGCAAAGTTCATTTTTACGGCACAAATTGGCCATACACCCTCGCTCAATAGTTCCACCTGTTACAAAGTTGGAAGAGTGGATGCTCACGTTAAGGTACATAGTGCGTTCTGAATTTGAAGAGTAAATTTGAAGTACAGCCACAACTGCCAGAATGCAGAACAGCGAAGAGACGGGCTGATTCAAAGTAGCTAAATGTCACAAATGGTTGTTAAATGGTTGCCTGAGTTTTGGTTGTTGTTTTGACAACATTTCAAATTTGACCAATTGATTTAATTCGTTCCCAGGATACTAAAATCCAATCGAGTTTGAATTTGTTGACTGAAAAAAATTGGGCCAATGAGAGGGAATGATATTGGGGGATTTAAAAAGCGTGCATTTTGCAAACTTACCAGAGCAACTGCCATCTGAAGATGTAAACATCTTGTCTCAAAGAAATTTCAGCATGCACTATCCATCAACAGTTTTTTTTCTCCCCTGTAAAAGCTGTAAAAAGTAAAAAGATGACCCAGGGAAGAATCGGAAGACTGGAAGGAAGACCGAAAGGAAGACAGCATAAGAGGCTTATGGAATTTGAGAAATTAAGCTAATGCAATGTTCGGTATTTGTGAAATTGGAACTGCATTTTAATGCAATTGTGTTCAGCTCAGGGATAGTGGTTGGTTATGGGAAAGAGTGTTTATCTTGACAATAGTTTTGGTTAGTTTTCTTTGCTGGGGTTAATTTGATAAATGGTTAAGTTTTATTATGGAGTGTAAATCTGAGACCTTCTTTCATTTAGATATTTTTAACAGATTACGAGACGAAGTGAGCTTCTCTGGGTGTTTGGTTTCAATTAGCAGAGGGATTCATCGGCTGCATTATGCCACACACCATACGAAACAGTTTGTGGAAACACAAGCTGCCCTTCTCTAAATTTCAACCCTCAAATCCCATTTCCTACATCACTGGACATAAGTTCAAAGTTAACTGTCAGCTACTCTATCGTTGTATCATTGTATATATCAGCTTCAGCTATATAATGATCAAACACTGAGGGGTAGTCCTTGTGGTAAGATCAATAGCCTATTAGTCTAAAGTGTAAGGTAATATGCGAGCAATAGGGATTTCAATCCTGCCATTGAAGACGATAAATCAGCAAAAAAGAGTTACCATTAAGAATTAATGATGACCTCGAATCAGCTTTCAGGAACATCCAATCTGGTCCAATAAATTGGTGTAGGAAAGGAAGCTGTCGTCCTCGCCTAGTCTAGTGAATCCTACACGTGACACCAAACGGAGAGCCATGTAGTTCTCACTTTACTTTTGTCGGAAGTCTGACGGTACCAGGTTGTATTCCAACAGACGAAGCAGTGCTATGAAATATCATGACATTAAATAGACCTGTTGGACTCTAACTTGGTATTATCAGACTTCTGACTTTGTCCGCCCCAGTCCAAAGCTGGCATCTCTACATTGCAGGTAACTGTACGGATAGGGAAACAATTTCAGCCATACCAACAATCATATGCATAAATTAAAAAGGAAATTTCCCTATGATTTTCCGTACTCACTCAGTATATCCTTTCAGCTCTACTAGTTCATTTCATCACCCTGCATTTTGACAGCAATCGGGGGAAATAAATATTGAAGGCGCCGTTTGTAACTGAATTTTGTTAAATTATCCTCTCTCAAATCAAAGTAACGCTGAGTACACTGTTAAAGACAGATTGCAACAGCAGGAGAGGATGAACCCCGATAAAGACAGACAGACGCCATCAGAAGGGAATAAGACGGCACTGAATCATTCACTAATAAATTTGGGATGCTTTGTAGTGATGCAGAAAGCTACCAGAAGAGGAAAGAATGCACCAGAGCCACACAGTCAGGCGCGATGTTGTATCCTAAGTGGGTAGACAAAGTTCCATATCATCGCATGAGGTATTCGAAGATTGACTCAGTATTTCTGTGATAGTTTAAAACTAACATCGTCAGTGAACACGAATTTGTATGAATTTCTGTGTTTACTACATTTTCCCAGCTGACTGGAGGACAGGCAAAGTGGTAACGCTATTTCACAATGAAGAAAGTGATAAATCAAGAAACTGCAAGCCACTCACTCTGAACTCGATTGTTGGTCCTCTGACGGAAAGAAATAATATGCATTTGGATCGTCAGAGACTAACTAAGTGTGAACAGCACAGTATTGTTATGATTGGGGGTTTTGTTGCACAACTTGCTTGAATTTTTAGAATTGAAGAACAGGTCTGTTAAAGAGGACAATGCAGTTGACATAGACTCCTTGGACTTCAAAAAGGCATTAGATTAGTTCCCGCAGAGGCCACTCAAAACAAAAATAATAGCCCATTCAATTTCAGAAATAATCGCTGTTTAGATCCAGATTTGGGTTTGGGACAGAAGTCAGTGTCATGGTCGGGCGAGTTTGTATAACTGAAATCCTGATTTCAGTGAAGTTCAGCAGAATCAGTGCTGGAATGATTCTGTCCGTGGCTATATAAGTTATTTAAATGTGAATGTTAGAAATGTTGATTGATTCGTTCGTGGATGATGTGTAAATTCGTTTTAAATATGTGTGATTAATATTGGGGAAGATAGTCGAACATAACAGGAAGAGAGACGGGATTGTCTGATCGACTGATTAGAGGCAAGTTCAATTCAGTCTTCCTAAATGCGAGGTAATGCATGATGAGCGATGGGGCATTGCAAAGTGCCGTGGACCACAGAGACCTTGGCATGCATCTCCATTGGTCCGTTAAGGTGGTGGGATAGACATAAAAGTAACGGGGCATTTGTTTTTATAGCTAGGTCATAGTGCTTCGAATGGTGAGGTCTTGGCGGAACTGCTTGCAATGTGGGTTAGGGTGCAGATAAATTACTGTGTTCAGGTTTGGAATTCACAATATAGAAAGAAGTGCATTGTGCAAGAGCGAGTGTCGAAGCAGATTTCTTCGATTTGACTTAGCTGACGAGATTTATTTATGAATAAAGCATGGATTGACTTGGCTTACTTGCCTTGCAATATGGGAGGCTCAGCGATCATGATGGACAATTATGAAATTATGAGGAGCGTCGATCAAAAGGACAAGAATGAATGTCAATAGAATGGAAAGGAATGAACGTTTCCCATTGGTGGACGTTTCAGTGACCGCTGAATAAATTTAAGGTAAGAGGCAGTGGGTTCACCGAAAATGTAAAGAAATGTGGTTCTGTTCGCCGAGCTGGAAGTTTTTGCTGCAAACGTTTCGTTCCCTGACTAGGGAACATCATCATTGCTATTGGAGCCTCCTGTGAAGCTCTGCTTTGATGTTTCTTCCGGTATTTATAGTGGTTTGTTCTTGCCGCTTCCGGGTGCCAGTTTCAGCTGTAGTAGTTTGTATGTGGGGTCCAGGTGGATGTGTCTGTTGATGGATGTTCTTGCCGTTTCCGGGTGTCGTTTTGAGGCTCCAACAGCACTGATGATGTTCCCTCAGCTAGCCACAAAACGACACGACCAGCTATCTCTCGTAGCCATACACTCAGACAACCAGGAACATGAATTTGACTGGGAAAACACCACTATCATAGGACAAGCCAGACAGAGAACAGCCAGAGAATTCCTAGAGGCATGGCATTCATCCCCAAACTCCATTAACAGACACATAGACCTGGACACCATATACAAACCACTACAGCTGAAACTGACACCCGGAAACGGCAAGAACATCCATCAACAGACACATCGACCTGGACCCCACATACAAACTACTACAGCTGAAACTGACACCCGGAAGCGGCAAGAACAAACCACTATAAATACCGGAAGAAACCTCAAAGCAGCGCTTCACAGGAGGCTCCAATAGCACTGATGATGTTCCCTCGCCAGGGAACGAAACGTTTTCAGCAAAAACTTCCAGCTCGGCGAACAGAACCACAACAACGGACACCCGAGCTACAAATCTTCAACCAGACTTTAAATGTAAAGAAATTTCAATTAAGCCAGTGGTATGCCAGTAGCCTACGATGAGTCATTGCGGCTGGGACGGGGAAAATATCCTATTAATGTTTGACAATTCTTTTCACATCCATTCACGCCACCGAGTAATACAAGGCCATTGGCCAAGTGTTGGAAGTTGAGATTGAAATACTTAAATGCTCGTTGTTGACCAGCGCAATTTTGCTGGTCCATAGGATATTTGCCTATGCTGTAACAACCTTTATCAGTATGACTCAATGTGCCTGGAGGTCTTCTTGTCCATTCGTGTGTGTGTGTGTGTGCGCGCGCGCGCGTGCGTGTCTCAGTATCTGGTTAGTTACACGTTCAAATGATTAGACCTGTTCTCCAGTTCGTGGCATGATAGGAATCATGTCTTTTCAGAAGACTGTTTCCAGCAACAATGGGAGATATAATATGTGGAGAGATTCCACGATATTATATTTTGTGCGCCACTGTGCCACGCTCTGCTGGTGTATATTCGCTGCTGCATTACCTCAGGTTGAATCTCAACAAGAATTCGATCAGAGACCAGCGACACCAAGGATCATTTCAACTAACAACAATGGCAACTCAGGCGCATGATTAGATTAGATTATTTACAGTGTAGAAACAGGCCCTTCAGCCCAACAAGTCCGCACCGACCCTCCAAAGCACAACCCACCCAGACACATTCCGTTACATTTACCCCTTCACCTAACACGATGGGCATGGCCAATTCACCTAACCTGCACAAGTTTAGACTGTGGGAGGAAACCGGAGTACCAAAGGACTCCCAAGCAGACACGGGGAGAATGTGCAAACTACACACACATTTGGCTGAGGCAGGAATTGAACCCAGGTATTGAAACCCAGTCACCTCATCTCTATCCCCAACAATGCTCCCCATCCCAATGACCTCCTCACCATTGCACGCACTCCTCCCCCACACTCCTCCTACCCCTGCCTTGGAATTCTCCCCCTCCCACTCATCCCCTCCTCATCCAAGTCACCTGCTCCCTCTCCCAGTCAAGTCCTCACCAACCCCTGCACTCCAGTCTCCCCGTCCCATTTGCCATCCCCTCCACTCCACTCCCTACCCTACCAGTCTCTTCATCCCCTTCCCAGTCATCTCACCAACCCCTTCACTCCTCCCTCTCCCAGTCAGCTGCTTCAAACCCGGCATTCCTTCCTCTCCCCATAGCTGTCACTCCTCCATCTTACTGTCACCTCCTGTATGCCCTGCATTGCCCCAGTCACCTCCCTTGGCCCATTCAGCTCATCCAACTACACATCACCTCCTCCATCCCCTGCAGTGCACCCCCTCCTAGTCACTACCAACACCTCTCATTCATCTCCACCATCCCCGACAATCCTACCCCACCCAGTCACCTCTTCATTCCCGGCACTCCATCCCCTCCCAGTCTCCCCTTCTCCCTCGCAGTCTCCTCCTTCACTTCGCAGTCTGCTCCTTCTCCTCGCAGTCACCTCTTCCTTTCCCTGCAATCCTAGACTTCCCAGTCACATTTCCCTTCCCTGCAATCCATCCCATCCCAGTCATCTTCGAACCCACCCAGCCCCCTCCTCCGCTTCGAGTCGCATCCTCTTTATCAATTACATTTGTCTCCATCCCCTCCATATTCTCCCAGTCACGTCCTCTTTATTCCCTACATGCCTTTCCTGCACCACACAGTCAACTCCGCCCGCAGTGACCTATCCATTCCCTGCATTCCTCCTTCTCCTGATCACCTCATTGTCCCAGTTCACCCTCTTTCATCCCCTGCACTCCTCCCCTTTCTAGTCAACACCTCCCTCTCCCAGTGACTTCTTCTCCATCGTCTGCACTCCTCCCGCTCCCAGTGACCTCCTCTCTATCATCTGCACCTCTCCCCATCCGAGTCACATCCTCCCCATCCCCTGCTCTCAAATCTCCGACAACTCTTCTCCAAATCTTGCACGCCTCCCGTTCCCAGTCACCTCCTCTCATTGCCCTGCACCTGTCCCCCGCCCCATCACCTTCTCCTCTCTCCTTTCCAACTCCATTCACCTCCCTTCCATCCCCTGCACTCGTCTTCATCCCTGCACTCCTCCACCTCCCAGTCACCTACTCCCCCTCCGAGTCCACTCCTCCAGCTCCTGCACCCTTCCCTCTCCCAGGCACCTCCTCCATCCCCTCCTTTCCAGTCTCTCCCACTCATCTCCACAATCCACTGAACCCATTCCCCCAATCACCTTCTCACTCTCCCTTTTATCTCGTCTATCCACTGCAATCCTCCCCTCCATGTTACCTCCTACCATTACTAGGCCCCCTCATTCAACCACTACACTCATCCCTCTCCCCGGCCCCTCCTCCCACTCACAGTGCCGTCCTCCCACACCCCCACTTGTATCGATCCGCAGCACGCCTCTCGATACCCAGCACCTCCTCTCATACCAGTCACCTCCTGAATCCCCCTGCACTCCTCACCCTGGCAGTCACCTCCTCCCTCATCCAGTCCTATCCTCCCCATATCATTTCCTCTCCATGCCCTGCACTCATCCCCCGCCCAGTCATCTTCTCGTCATTCCCTGCACACCTCCCTATCCCAGTCGCCTCCTCCATCCACTGCACTGCTCCCACACCTCCTCCCAGTCACTTCTCTATCCCCTGCACTCTTCCCCTCGCAGTCACCTTCTACCCCTCCCAGTCACATTCAGTACATCCCCACACTCCGCCTTCTCCCAGTCACCTCGTCTCCATCCCGTACACTCCTCCTTCTCCCAGTCCAATCCTACCTCTCCCAGTCCCATCCGCCATCCCGTGTATTCCTCCGCCACCCAGTCAACATTGCCCCCTTCCAGTAACCTCCTCCATCCCGTGCTTACTTCGCCTTCCCAGACACCTTCTCCAAACCCTGCACTCCTCCCCCTAACATCCACCTCCCTCTCCTCCCAGTCACCTCCTCCATCCGCTGAATTCCTCCCGCTCCAAGGGACACCTCCCCTCTCCCAGTCGGATCCTGTTCATCCTAGTCACTTGCTCCACCCCATGCACACAATACCGACCAACCAACTCCTCCATCCCCTGCCGTCCATCCCATCATAGTGACCTCCTCCCCAGTCAGTCACCTCCTCCATCCCCTGGACCCCTCCATCTGCATGTCACCTTGTCCATCCCCTCACTCCTTCCTTTCCCAGTCCCTCATCTACATTCCCTGCACTATGCCCTCTCCCATTCTCATCCTCGATTCCCGGCCCTCAGCAGTCTCCCCCTCCCCTCCTACAACCTCTGTACTCCTCCCACTCCCCCACCCAGTCAGGTACATCCCTTCCAGTCATTTCCTCAATCCCCTGCACTCCTCCCACTCCCAGTCACTTCTTCCCCCGACACCTCCTTCCCCCAGTCACTCCTCTCCATCCCCTCCACTCCTCTACCACCAGCCACTTCCTCTCCATCCCCTGCACTCCTCCTCCCATTCACCTCTCCCCCATTAACTTCCTTCAATCCCCTGCACTCCAGTCTCTCTCGGGGTGGGGCACGGCCTGCTACCATACTGTAGGCATTCTACATTGTCAAAAGCTGGTTTTCGTTGACTTCATCTTTCATAATCGCAAATGTAACTTTTATGACCATATCAGATTCAGTGTATCAAAACGATCACTCATCAACATATTGCCATTCACTATTAGATATAAATATCACCATTGCAAGCAGCACCATACAAGGACAATGGAACCTTCGAATAAAAAAATGACTTTGTAGTAAAATATTCCTCATGAGAATAAAAATGGTGAAAGAGCAGAGATACACGTTGACACACTATTTAAATCCTGACTGAAGTGAACGTGCTACTGACAATTTTACAGATGACGCAAATGTAAGCGGAAGGGCAAGTGGTGAGGGTGAATCAAAGTGTCCACAATTAGAAAAAGGCGCAGACTGTATCAGTGAGTGTGACTACATCGCCCTCTGAGGGAATATCTGTGAAATTTGCACTGGCAGAAAATGAACAATTTCCAGAAGGGCAATGCCAAATGATGAATTCTTAGGATGCGTTATTGAGGTGATTGTATTTCATTACTATTGTCGTCAAAGGAAGGGGAACCATAATTCCATCATGTTTCGTTGAATTGTGATTTAACCTGATCTTTACACTGTGTGCCACATACTTGTTGTTTTTCACTTTCTTGCAGTTCTCCTTCAACAGTTTCTAACAATTCTGTCCTCGGCAAGTATAAGTACTGCATTTCCCCACTTTCAACTTTTTACCTCAATATTTCTGTTTTAGAAATATATTATTCCAGCCCCTCCGACCACACAGCTAATTATCTTTACTTCTGACCATCTTTAACTTCTGCTGTTCGATATTTTCTGTTGCATTCTGGTCTCATTTCCCTTATCTCCAATTTCTGAAACCCAGAATTCGTAACACTGATGCTTCAAAATCAACATAACGGTCCTCTCGAGATCTGTTTATCCTCTTAGATAATATTCGTCATTGTCTATCATACCACCAATTTCGGTGTCATCCACAAATTACTAACCATACCTTCTATATTCTCAACTAACTTAGTTATGTACATGACAAACCAAAGAAGACCTAACACCTGAGGATGGTGAGTTGTGTGAACCTAAATGTAAGGAGTGTTACAATACATCTTCTTCGCTTGTCCATCTTGTTGCCAGACGTCGTGCAACTTAGAGATATTGCTCGTGGACCGTTGGTGAGAAAACACAGTCTACCTTACGATGGTGCATACCACTGTCCATAGAATGATACTGGTGAAAGTTGCAGGGGGAAGTTTTAACGCCTGCGAATCATGTTGCTTTGCTATGGACGTTGTCGAGCATCTTGGAGTGTTTTGGAACTGCCTTGTTCCAGATAAGTACAGAGCATTTCAACACATTGCAAACTCCTCCCTTCTAGTCGGCAGACACGCATTGAGCAGACACGGTATGACGTACTTCAGGCAGTAAACCTAACTTCTCAATTATCATTGCATCTCCAATAATTATATCGTTAATCAACTTCAGCTTTTGATTGATAGTAATGCCAGAAATTGTTGACAGTCTTAGATTCACGAGTGGTAACCTCTGGATGAAATGTTTAGAACAAGTAATGTTTCAGATGTTCACTGCACGGAACTTGGTTGGCCCAAATGTCACTTCCCCTTAACAATAGAAATTTGGGTGTTGTTGAGGTCTTCCACGGCATCATGTAGGTGTAATATTTCAATGTGTCAGGAGTCATGTATGATTCCAAATATTTTGCAATCATCATCGAATGTTCGCACTTTTGACACTGTAATGGAGGCAAGATCATTTATGAAGCAGATGAAGATTGATTGACCTCGAATATTATCCTGAGGAACCCCTGCAGAGATGTCCTTGGGCTGAGAAGGCTGGTTTGCAACAACAATAACATAGTCCTTTGTGTTAGATAGCGGAAATGTAAAACTCTCTTTGCTACCAATACTTATAAAATACAGAAAAATTGGAGGTTCTGCATTTCTGGGTGTCGTGGGAAATCAAAATCTACATCGATGGTCACAATTATGAAATTCTGAGAGGGGGCAAGAAAATATTTCAAGAATTTCCCCAGTGATGAGGAACACCAGGAACATCAAAATATAGGAAAGGTTATGCCTAATTGCTTGGGAAAAGAAAAGTTTGAATCCGGGTGAAGAATAAGTGTTTAAAATGACAATGACTCTGAATAGACTGGAGGAAGGCAACAGTTCCCTCAGATGTAAGGATTTGCTGGCAGCAAATCGTACACATTTCAGGCACATGGGAGACGAAAGGACAATGGTATCATAATTTCAATCAACACAAAGGAAGTTTAGATGTTATGGGAATCTAACTGAGAATCTGTTGCAGGCAGGATCTGCAGAAACTTTCAGAAAGGGAAAATAAATTTCAAAAAAATAAATATAGTTCTCTTCTATGGAAGGCGACTGACCCAAGGTAAATTGCTCTTTCGAGGGCATTCACATTAGCCGAATGGCTCTTTTTGTATTCCAATATGTCAATGTTCCCAACATTCTTCTTAGGACCATGAACTCAAATTGACTTTTCATAGCATATCCATTACGAAAGTATGTCTTGTTCATGGCATTGAAATCATGATAATGTATATTGCATGAATCTGTTTAAAAACATAACTGCACTGGAACCAGACTCAGTTTGCATTACTTTAAACGAATCCATGTGCCCAGTCAGAGTACATCAAGTGATGCCTTTGATTATAATACAGCAAATCGTGACTCAATTTAACCTAAAAGCTTGCCCTGTTGCTTGATAGGAACATATATCATAGGACTCGAATATGTGTCCATTCGTGCATGCTGCAATAATCAATGTCTGGTAAGGCTTTTCTCTCATTTTCACCTGTCGATTCTGCGTCATCATTAAAATCATTAAAATCTACTTAAACTAGAATTGCATCAATTCAAAGCACTGGCGTAAAGTATCTTGTCGGGCAAGTGTTTTCATACAGTGATGGCCCTTTGCGGGATGCACAAGTCACTGCTCCAGTGACTTAAAAACGCGGTAAACAGTTTACTTGATTTCTGATGCAACTTCAATTTTTTTTATGTTTCAACTTGCGAAGCATTTTGCTGGATTGACTCTCGTTCTTTCCTCGAATTTTGGATTTCTACATTAGAATTTATGTTCCACATCAGGATTGTAACAGATTTACACTTGATCTGTAACTTGAAATTCACAGATTTGAATGATTGCGCTGGAATTTCCTCTGGATTTGACTAACAATATTCCAAGATGAACTTTTCTGATTGATATTCCAAACAATTTTATTAATTGCACGGGTTAATATTCTGCAGACAGAGCGGCTAGTCGAATGACAATTCAGTTAACCTGGAATTACCTAGTTCATTTAATGGCGGACGTGATACGGTAAATAATTGATATGAGTTAAGTAAAACAATCTTTGATATCGTTTAGAAGTGTATTGCCAGAGTTCCCTGGTGTGCATGTGTCTCCTGACAAAGCGGTTGATTCTTAATTAATCTCCGGATATATTTTGCAATGCACAAAATTCAAAGGGCAATTAGGGAAGGGTAAAAAGGCTGCCTTTGCCAGTGACAACTGCTGGAGATTTCTGGGATACTGCTTCTTCTCGTAGTTTGACCACGTGAAACGCTCATTCCAGGTGAAAATGTTGAAAACAGAACTCACAAATTCTGCAGTGTATTGCTCCTCTCAGAGACGTATTCAAACCAGAATTGAAATGGTTCATCTTTTGACCGTACATATTCAAGCAAAACTTCAATATTTATAAATATATTCTTAAAATGAATTGATGCTGCTTGTTTAGGAAATGCAAAATAAAGAACGTGTTTTGGGCCTTTCTAAAAGTCTCCAAGTTTTTCCCCATTAAACGATTGGGGCGCTGTAGAAAGCCCAAGAACCAGTTTAGTAGAGTAAAATCTTACTGTGAGGCAAGTAACTGCAGCACCGATTCGAGTAACATTGAAATGTTACATGATTCTAATACGAAAATACTTGAAGAGCCAGAATCATGTCAAACACAAAACAGTGGTGTGGTGTCATTGTATCACTTTAAACAGAAGAGGGAATAACAGGCACGCAGATGGAGAGAGAGAGAGATTCTGAGCCTCCTATTCATCAGGTTGAAAGTCATTCATTCAAAAGTCTCTCCAGAATAAAGGCTTTCACATTACAGACAGAGATGATAACACACACACACACACACACACACACACGCGCGCGCGCACACACACACACACACACACACAAACCTATCGACCAGCAACACTTCATCACTTTAACAGCAAGAGAGACAGGTAAAGAAAAAGAGATGTTAACTCTGTTCTTCAGATAAAGCTCCGAAACAACAGACAAACCATTGCACACAGGTACAGATATAGAATACACAAACGTAGAAACGCACATGAATATACACTAAATACAAAAATACGTACTTACAAACACACATGGATAGTTACGGGAAGAGATACAGAAACATACAGATAGAGAAACAAAAACACAAATAGATGGACGCATGTACTCACTGTCTGGGTCTCTCTGACAGTCCATCTCTTGAATTTCCCTTGTGCAATCTTGAAAACGTCAAACTTCGGAGACATTCTGAGAATAGAGTTCATGAAGCGCGTTCCCTGCGGGCTGGAATGTTGATAACTGTGCTCACATGCCCCGGATAATGCGGCAGTAATTTAGGAATGAAGCGAGGAAACATTACTTCGCACAAATGATTATGAAACTTTGTAATTCTAAATGGAATTTGTAATGAATCACAAAACAATTCTACCGCAATTATAAGACATAAATAGACATCTTTACTCTTGGTGTGAAATTAATGAACGGTCACACCAGGGAAAGTGATTTGCCACAAAATTCCCCGGTCACTCTGCATTTTATTTTGTATCGGGTGCAGGGTTGCTCGCTGAACTGTAGATTTGATATCCAGACGTTTCATTACCTGGCTAGGTAACATCATCAGTGGCGACCTCCAAGTGAAGCGAAGTTGTTGTCTCCTGTTTTCTTTTCAAATCTTTCTCCTGGATGGGGTTCCTGGGGTTTGTGGTGATGTCATTTTCTTTTCGTTTTCTGAGGGGTTGATAGATGGCATCTAGATCTATGTGCTTGCTTATGGCATTGGGGTTGGAGTGCCAGGTTTCTAGGAATTCTCTGGCATGTCGATGCTTAGCCTGTCCCAGGATAGATGTGTTGTCCCAGTCGAAACGTTTTTTTTTCATCCGTGTGTACGGCTATGAGGGAGAGGGGGTCGTGTCTTTTTGTGGCTAGCTGGTGTTCATGTATCCTAGTGGCGAACTTTCTTCCGGTTTGTCCGCCGTAGTGTTTGGGGCAGTCCTTGCATGGAATTTTATAGATGACGCTGGTTTTGTCCATGGGTTGTAGTGGGTCTTTTAGTTTGTTAGTTTTTGTTTGAGAGTGTTGGTGGGTTTGTGTGCTACTGGGATTCCGAGGGGCCTCAGTAATCTGGCTGTCATTTCTGAAACTGAGATATTTAGTATAATCACAGGATAAGTATGCAATAATAATTGCTTCAGATAAGTTAAATGAGGACATGAAGTTAACAGTGAGGTGACCAATTCAGTTTTACAAATGCTCTGAAACTTTCGATGTGTACATGGATCCCATATAATGCGCAGTAGCAGCACAATACCCAGCGTTCCCTATATGATCTAACCAGGGTTTTGTACATCAGCAGCCAACCTGACTTTCCATCTTCTCTATCACAGCCACCACAATAGTTGTGTATGAACGGAGATTATTTTGAACGTTGACTGATATAAATTAAGGTGTGTTGAACATGAAAAAATATCTTAAAATGGACATCAAATTTGAACTTAACTTCTTAAATTCATACACAGAGTTACACAGCACAGAAACGGACATTTTGGCTTGATTTGTTCATGCTAAGCAGAAGTTATAAACTGATTGTGTCTCATTTGCCAGCATTTGATCGATATCTGCCAAATCCTTCCTATTCATGTACCCATCCAAATGACATTCAAATGTCCTAATTGTACCCAGCTCCAATAGTTTCTCTTGGAGCTAATTACACTCTTGCACCACCCGAACACCCTTTTTATTACGCTATTATTATTTCACAAACAGTATCAGAGACCAGACTGCAAGCCGAGGTTTTGTCGGGTATGGAAAATGCGTTAATAAACACAAACTCTGTATATGCCCTGAAACTACGTGAAATCAATTTCAAAAACATCAGCTTTTATCTCACAATATCTCCTGTCCATGTCCGGACCGTAGCAATAGCATCATGAGCAATGCAATACCGACTTGATCATGAGCCGTAAGTATTCTGACAGACGCATGCACGATAAGTTTTCTTGGTCTCTGGCAAATGCGAAAGAAAGCAGAATGTGGGAGGGTCATTGGAGGTGGTTGCAGGAGCGTGGAGCTTTCATAAACACCGAGTGCAGACCTCAAACCTCGAATAATGCACTCATGACCCTGCTTTGACAGCCACTAACCTGAAGCTATTCTGCCATGTATCTCAGCGACAAGCCTTGCCTAATGGATGACATAATTTTTGCTGGGGTGCAATGACTATCAGCGTACATGCGCGCTAATTCTGAGTTCAGAGAGGAACGCCGTGAATGTCTCTGCAAAACGGGCAGGGATGAAGTTTATAAAATCGTTTTGTTTGGGATTTATCCACGGGGAATTTAAACCAAGAGGAGTAGTGAAGGAAGACTGGAAGTACAAAGAAATTCATGTCTGCCAGAATCTTTGGAGGGACACGCAGCGTTCCTAATAATGTACAAGAGTTGCTGAACTTGAAATGTTCGTCCTAATTTACTCTACAAACATGCTGCTGGGCCAATTATGCTAGTCTTTCATTTCAGATCTCCAAAACTTGCAGTATTGCATATTTGTTCAAGAGAAATGTTTAACCCTTCTGCATTTCTATTTAGAATTGGTATTGAAGGCTTTAATTATGTTTTTTTTCTGCAGTACCTTTGAAGCAGAGAGTTTATCGCTGAGAAGCTGAGCTCAGCCGTCACATCAAGATACGACACAGGGTCGTGAAATTCTTCAAGATCTGAACATCATTGGTTTTGAAGTTGGAACACAAATGTCCATTTATTCTGTCTGTCGGCAACGCTGCAAGGAACGGTAAGAGCCATTGGGTGGAGACCCAACTTCAATGGGTATAAATGGATTGGAGGCAGATAAATTGCAATCACAATGATGGGTGAACATTGTACTGCTTTCAAGCAGAAATAGTTCTGACAAGATCAAGGTATATTCTCATCAACGGTGGACACAGTGGCCACAAAGCCAATGCTGTCTTGATGACAAAATAAAAAGAGAAATTGACATTCTCAAGAAAATGTCACTTGTTGATATGCTTGAGGCTAATAGTTTAATGATAACCAGGAAAGATTTGGACTCATTCGACAGAAGTGAATAAATAAATGTCAGAAGCGGAAACAAAGTTTCAAAATATTGTCAAGCTAACTTGGCGGTGAAGCAAATGCTCTTCAATAGGCACGTAACCAATAAATGTGCAATTAAATGAACATAAATTGAGTGTGGAGAAGCTTTCAAAAGATCATCCAAACTGGAGAGATTCAATTTTACCTGCACCAGAGATTGTGGAAAAGGGTTCAAATACCCGTCCGAGTTGGAAATTTATCAACAAAATCACACTGAGTCGAAGCAATTCATTTGTTTGAAGTATGGAAGGGGATTTATTTGGTATTCACATATGCTGACGTCTCAGCGGTTTCACGCTGAAGAGGAAAGAGACATTTTAAATCTCCAAATTGCCAGAATTTCTCTAAAAGTTCTAGTGAACTGAATCTTCATCAACGTGTTCATAAGGACAAGAGACAACTCGTCTTATCTCTCTGTAGCACTAGGTTCAAGTGATCATCTCAACTCGTTGTACATCAGCAGGTCCATGCCACATGACATCATTCTCCCACTATGACTGTGGGAAAATATTTACCACTTCATCCAAGCATTTGGCACACCAATGATTCGTATTGTGAATAGACCACACTCCTGTCTTGGGTGGGGGAAGGATTTCACTAATTCATCTGAACTGGTGATTCATCAGCGTCTTCACTCTAGAACAACGCCGTTCTTTTGCCATGAATGTGGGAAATGAGTCATTTTCATTCAATCTCGTCATACAGCAACAAATTCACAAATGAGATATCATTCATATCTTATAACACACTGTTATATGTCTTGGGGTACACAATGATTCAATCCTAAAGATGTGCAGGTCAGGTGAATTGGCTGTGCTAAATTACCCGTAGTGTTAGGTCCGTAAGGGGTAAATGTAGGGGAATGGGTCTGGGTGGGTTACCCTTTAGTGGTCAGTGTGGACTTGTTGGGCTGAAGGGCCTGTTTCATTTCTGTAGGAAATCTAATCTCATCTAAATACTTCGAAGAAGATCTATTTTAGAGTGGTTATTGTTAAGATGGCCACAGAGACATCCAAGGTGTCAAACTGACCATGCACTTTCCACTTGTGCAGACCACGATTCCAAACTTTGTGGCTGGAGGGGTGTCACTAGGAAAGAGTTTTCCACTTACCTGATGTGATTTAACTTTTTTATTTACTTGGGCATCGATGATCTGGTGGTATATTTTAATGGTAGTTGGATGGAAGTTTAGGGAGATGTGAGGGACAATACATTAACCAAATGACTTGCGAGTGTTCAATTCACTGCCTTTCAGGGTGGTGGAGGAGAAACTCAAAAGACATTTAACAAGAATTTAGAAGGTCACACACAATGTCAATAAATGTCTACAATATCAGTGATCCTGAAAATAAGTCCATTTGTTTTAGCTTCCTTTACAAAGTCCTACAATGCACCCATGTCTTCCTGAAACTATAAGCGTTCTGGACTTGGAAGGCACCACATTTTAATATCGACATTTTGTTTAGCTCCATGATTATAATCATTCCTGTCGATGTAATCTCTGCAGAAGCATAACCTTCTAAAATATCTGCATTCATCTCATTCAGGTCTGTTATGCATTCTTGATTACTTCATGACTGAGGGCCATTCTTTTATTTTGCACATGTGAAATGCTCGAAAATTTCCTGCTTAAAGTGATCCTCCTGCATACATCCCTTTCCTCCTTAAAAACACCCCTGAACGAATTCCTCCATGACCAACCTATCTGTCAGCTGTTCTAATATCATCTAGGCAAAAAACGCAAGACTTTCCCGACCAGGATACCTGAAACAACAACAAAAATTGCTGTAGAAACTCAGCATAACTGGCAGTGTCTATGGAAGAGAAAGGTTCTAATTAAGAATAACTGTTCTCCAGAACTGAAGAGACGTGGAACATTGGTGGAATTTAGATTGTACAGAAGAGTATGTAATCAGTTTCTCCTCAGTGTGGATTTGCTGATGTTTAAGGGTGGATGACTGAGTGAATCTCTTCCACAGTTCATGCAGGTCAAAAGCTTTGTTTCGGTTTGATACCACCAAACCCCTACGGCGACAATAAATCCTGCAGTTTTTAACGAAGATGCATGAGCCAGCCATTGCACCATTCTTCATTTTCTATTCAATTGTTGCAGCTATCGCTGGCCCTGGTGTTACTGATGTTCGAGAAAATCGATTAGCTCATCATGTCTTTCCAGAAGTTTATTCTTTTCCCTTCCAGAATTCGGTAGCATTTTCTCAACATGCAACTCCTTGATTTTAAGGCACATCCACAGGTCTCCAATCCCTATAATACATCATGAAATAATATCTGTGCTACGGCAAATCATCATGAATTGCTTCCGATTTCAGTATAATAAAGGGCACTGCGTTATTCAATTTTGAATGCTGAAGACTTGGAGAAAGATCGTCTATGAGACACGGAACTGATAACTGTGGTGAATGACAATGCATGAATATTCAATTGTAATAGTATCACAGATTCGATTCAAATCCAATTCAGAAAAATGAAATTTGTTCCATTTTAGGATGGATTATTTAACATGATATGGTATGACGCATGGCCCGTGCTTCATATGAATATGTTCATGGAAACCACATTATTCCTGTTATTCCGAATTGGACAAGTGGCTACTTAACATTACCTCAGTCACTGGAGAGCGATTTCATTTCCTGGATTGATCACATTGACAGATGATGTGATGGTGCAATGTTGGACTGGGGTGGAGAAAGTCAGACATGACAGTAGCCCAGGTTATTTTCCAACAGGTTTGTTTGAAATAAGAAGATTTCGGACTGCTGTTCCTTCATCACGTGTATTGCTAGATGTTTAATACTGCACTACGTGTCTAATACTACACTAGATGTCTAATAATTGTCAATGATTTCAGAAAAGCTAGACACTGGAATTGGCAAGCTGATAGTTGAAGGCAGTTCCGTAAAATATTTCATGAGGTGACAGACAATATTTGGACTGAGCTTAGTAATTTATCATTTGATTTTTCACAGCCAACTTTCTGCAATAACAATCTTATTGCCAGGATGGTGCTGTTTCTCGAGGTGTATCACCTACTACCTGGTGGCAATTACAGTGAGTGATTTCCTCGTCATTACTACTGCCGTCATCCTCAACCGAATCAGCCGCATCTATTTTCGGGAAAACGTCTTGTCCACCACTCCTGCGTGCACTCTTAGCATCGTATTGGTCAATGCTACTCTGGATTGCTCGGTCTGGCTGACAGTGGCCTTTACCATCGGTCGCTTCGCAGCCATCTGCTACCAGAGACAGAAGACCAGATACAGCAAAGAGAAGGCTGAATCACTGGTCATAGAACTGGTCTGTGTTCTGAGTTGCATCAAGATCATGCCTTTGTACTTTACATTCCAGCCTTTGTTCATTTTGGATGGGATACCCGATTGTTATCTATGTGCGGCTGAGAGCTAAGAGTGACTTTGATGGACTGGATTTAAGTAAATTGGAGTACATCTTTGATGAGAGCACCAACATACTCCAGTTACTTAGTTCCTGGAACAAGGTCTTCATATATACACTCTCTCAGAATTTGTTTCAAACACAAATGAAGAAAGTTCAGATTTACCTCTTCACTGCTCTCACCAGATTCCTTAAATGATGAAGGATTGGAAAGTCACTTCATTTTTTTTTTCTTTCTCAACAGTGTGGCCTAGCGGGAATTACTACCATCTATATTCGATGCAGAAATCTGACGAAAATAAACACCTGTCATAAATCGGCATAAGGCATGATATCCTGCTGTACAGATACCTGAAGCATAGCCTGAAAGAATGCAGAAATATTGGAAATTATTTCACTCTCGACATGAAGCGAACTTATGATTTGTTTGCAGTCACGCTTCCTCCGATCCTCACAGGTCTCATCACAGTTCGCCTTTGTTTATTCATTTCTTTCCCTCACTGTTTTGCTCTTGATGTCATTTTCCCATCTCTTCACTCCTTTCTCACAGCATTCCTTGCACGTTTCCGTCAGCACTGTCTCCCTGTTTGCCGTTATTTCTTTTCCGAGGGCTGTCTTATCTGCTTATTCCAGTCTCCAGTTCAGGATGTTGTGCAGAGTAACGTGATCTTCAAGAAGATCCATAACCCAATCCCTGTGTTTGAACTGTGTCCACAGTAAAGATGCATTCTGTTTATTGTTGAGTCTGCATGTTTTACATTTACTCTCCTGTTGAATTCCTCGGAGTATTGAACATTGTAACGATATCATTAGATTCTGCCCCAGTTTCTACATCAGAACTTCGTTTTCCTGCATTAACAGGAATATATGCTAACCACAAGACTAAATTTCCAGAAAAACTCAGCATGTCTCTCAATGTTTTGGAGAAAAAGCTGAGTTGATATTTCCAGTCCAGTGACTGGTCCTCAGAAGGTCTCATTAAAATTTCTGCTATTTCAGTCTGTGTGGTCTCTCCAAAATACCATGTCTATGGGCAACCTATCCTGCATCTTATGCGATAGACGATGTTGGGCGAGTCACATGAGTAAGTGCCGTCCACCTGGCGGGTGCCGGCCGCACTTTTAGTTGTAATATCTTTGTCAACACGCTTTGCAGTGGTTGGCATAATGGGATTGCATGGTGTTGAGTTCAATGTCGTCCGAAGGCTAGGCATTTCTCTGCAAGCTGTGGTTTGGTTATGCAAACCTATCACGACAATCACTGCAAGACGTGTCAGAATGTCGAAATATATATTATCATTACAAGGGGGGACACTACCCACCTGGTGCGTGACAGATATTCATGAGACTCGGCCAAACTTCTTTATCTCAAACGCTGAAGAAAGGATGCATATATTGGTGAGACCAAGCGAACGTTGCAACAAGAGATGAATTGATACCACACAACAATTGCCAGACAGCAATGGCCACTTCCAGCACTTCAGGTGTCCAGAGAATCAGCCTCGGATCTTCGGGTGTCTATCCTCCAAGGAAGACCTCGGCTTCGCAGCAACGCAGATTTGAGGAGCAGATGCTGAAATTCAACCTCAGTATTCATGAGATCAGCGTCAAACGGGGTCTTGGGTTCATGTCACACCACAGGGTACTCCACTGCAGATATACGCTGACACACACACACACACACACACACAAACGCACACCAAAATACACAAACACGTGCACTCAGACACACGATCACATACTTTCTCTCAGACACAGACACATACACTCATGCACTCACACTCATTAGCACACCATCTGAGAAGCATATACTCTGTCACACTCAGGCACACACTCTATCAAACACACGCAGGCACGCGCGCACACACCCATGCATAATGTCTCCCTCTCTGCACCACACGTATGTTCTCTCTCTCTCCCTCATACCCATGTACACGCACATATAAATTTATGGGGTGAAATTGCATTTGCAGATTTTCTTTGCATATACGTTCTATTTTGCTTAAAACACACAATTTGTAGGCAGTCAGTCCATGTGACATTTGAAAAATCTTACTTAGGAAACAGAACCAGACTGACTTAACTTTCGGACACAGACAGACACTAACCACACATCGTTAATGTCTGAGCTGAGGTGTCACTGTTGTTTTTACAATAAAAAACTCAAATTGTCTCGGGACTGTGACTTGAAAGCAGGTCTGGAATTATATATTAATCAATCAAAACCTACTTCCCCATTATAAGGGATTAAAGACTTAACAGAAATCCAGTTTTCTTTAATGCATCGCATCAGTTGTGTGATACTTTGATCTTTTGCTGTAAATTCTGTGTTCTATGATCCTGCCACACTAGCTAACTGACGAAGGTGAAGCTCTCCAAAACCTTGTTTTTTCAATTAAATTTATTGGAATGCAACTTGCTGCTGTGTAATGTTTAACAGTCCAATATTATTATCCAGTCTAAGCTGGACTGAAGCCTCCCTTTGGCTTACACAAAATAAGTTATCACTTAGTTTCATGACATCAACAATTTTTGAATAACTATGACTGAGACAATCATCGTATAAATTGCTAAGCTCTGTCTCACAGATTCTTACTTCAACTAATAACATTTGACCATCCTGAGGATAATCCATTCCCTTCTACAATTTGAATTCTCCTCATTAATTAATCACAGCAACTTAACATCAACATCGTTTTCTACAATATATTTACAGATTTCCTGTATGGGATGTTATCAAAAACTTTCAAAATAACGAAAACACAACACATCTGCTGGTTTCGCCTAATCGCTGCTACAATTAGCATCTACAAAACGAATTCCAGTGGGTTTGCCAAACAGTCCTTCTACTGTATAATTCTGTATTGACTCATGTCAAACATACCATTGTTACGAAATGTCTACTTATCGTCTCCTTCAACATATGACCTGGCATTTCCTTATAATTGGAATTCAACAGTACTGTGGCCCCTGTTTTCTGATCTCACCGTTCTTATAGAGTTGATATATTATCTTCTGTTTCAATAATGCTCAGGCACTTTTCTGGAATTTCGAGAATTTCCAGTGGTAACCATCAGTGCACTCATTGTCTGTTCAGCCACCTCATGCTAGACTCTGGAATGGACCCGATTTGGCCGAGGAATTTATCAACCTTCAATGTAAGAAGTTTTCTGTTCTCAGCATCCAAAAGATTTTCATGCTCTGGACTCCTCCTCAGATATCATCCATTATTGGTAAACAGACCCAACAACTTTTTGAAATTTACTTATAGACGAATGTTAAGAGAGCAAAACCGTAGAAGGAAAATCTTTCACGACTTTCACAACTAAACATAGAAACAATTGGGGAAAATGCAGTGAAGGACTGAGATGTCCTTCAAATTAAGTATAAGACCTAAGCTCACCTATTGAAGTAGGAACTCTATTTGATGGAGTAATCAAAACACGTGGAAGGGGGCTTCAGAATTTGGAGGTTGCTGTTCTCGATTTACGTGTGTGCAATTGTGCAATATTCCAATGTTACACAGCAGGCATGACACCGGACCAGAAACGAAGGTACATGTTCGAATGCAATTGACACTCTCCAGACTCTGAAATTGTATAAATTAGAGACCTTTTTCTTTATGTCACGGAGATCAAGCGAGGAGTTTTGAGATTTCGATTAGTTTACAACAAGTGATGCATGGCCCAGCGAATGTCTCGTTCAATGCCCTGTATTATTCAGCTCTTGCTAGTACCGGTGTCCCTGGTAAGTAACAGATTCTAAGCAGTTGTTTAGAAGTGCAAAAAAGTATTTTCTATTAAATTTCATGGCCGTTTTTTTTTCTTTTGATCGTCACCGCTGAAGGAAACGCAGCCAAATCACCATGTATATGCAAAGTATTAAGTTACACTAACTTGCACGCGTTTGCAGTGCACAGCAACATTATATCTATTGAGCTGCTCAATTGAGCAATTAGTGAATAGCCGGTTATTAGATTACTGGTTTGTGAATTGCAATACGTGGTATTGCCTGAATAATAATGAGATTAACTACACAAAATTAAATTATGTCATATTGTTGAAACGACAAACTGCTCTTTTTGCTATTGTCTGTAATAATGGGCTATCATGGTGCTCGATACTTTAATGCACAGATGACACGATGATCCCGAAGAGAATTATTGCAGATACGTCATTATTTTAAGGATTAAAAGTATATCTCGTGATTACTCAAGTCAGTTCGATAATAGATTTAAATTGCCCCCAGTCAACCTGCTAGCGATCATCATAATATCACAAGGACAGTGCGGACTTTCTGGGTGCACAACCTTTTCCTTGATGAGGACAACAGTGAGTGATTTTCTTGTGATCATCACTGAGTGCATCCTGAATGCGACTGGCGACACTTACTTTCGACACAGTGCCCTGTCCACGACCACTACCTGTACAGTACGCACCCTGATGATCTATGCCAGCCGGGATGGTTCAGTCTGGCGAACTGTTAAATTCACCATCGACCGTTTTGTCGTTACTAACTGCTGAAGTCTGAAGACAAGTTACTGAATCGAAAAAAACTGCATCACTGCTCTTCGGAGTGGTTTGTATCATGAGATGCATCAAAAACCTGCCTTCCTACTTCGTCTACCAGCCCTTGTACATTGTGGACGTGGTGTCCTGGTTCTGTGACTTCAGAGACTCGTACTTAAACTCTGCATGTAAATCCTATGACTGGCTGAATCACATCTTGACGCCTATTGTCTCATTCCTCCTTATTCTGCTGCTCAATGCTGTGACTGTTAGATACATATTGGTGGCCAGCAGTGTCCGAAGCAGACTCAGGGGCACAGCGAGCCACAGAAACTCTGAGAAGGCCAAGTGCAAGAGGTCCATAAGACTGCTCTTCACCATCTCGTTCAGCTTCCTCCATCTAAGGGTCACCTATGTCGGACGCTTCCCCTGTGTGCGGCTTGCAGTTGAGGTATACTTCAGCGGCATGGATTTCACTAACCAACATTTCATTCTCCAGAGAATCGACGAACATCTGCAGATACTAAGTTCTTGCAACAACGTCTTCATTTATGCAATATCCCAGAGCAAGTTCTGAGATGAACTAAACAAGGTGATGTCTCCCTTCACACCTCTCGCTGTGTGCAAACAAAGTTATCATGTTTTCCGTCAATCAAGGGGGCTCAGTGTGAAACACATTCTCTCCCTGTCAAAATTAAATGACATTTGTGCGTTCATGCTTCTGTACTGGAATTATGGACAGTGTATTTATCAGCCTTGCCGTACTCTGTTACTAATACTCATGGAAAATAAAACTTGCAGAAAATGTATTTTTAAGGATGAGGAAGTCACCTGTGGTCCATGCCTGTCATGACTATTTTACATGGCCAATGGTCCGAGCTATATCATTTGATAATCATTTCTTTCTCTCCTCCGCCCCTTCCCTCTCGGTCGGCATTCTTATGTTACTTCCGTTTTCTCCCTCATTCGTGTCTCAGCACTATTTCATCTATTTATTTGAATCGTTCACGTTGTCTTTCAATTTGACACAATCCTGATGAATAGCTCCTTATGTCCTCAACAATGACCTCAACATTTTCATGTTTTCGCTAGATTACATAATTGATGCCTCTCTTGGTAAAACTCAATTTTAGTCAAAGCCTTTCACAGTATTTGCAGCTCCAAAGAACACAGCCCCCTCGCCCTTCCCCACTCCAGCAAAACCTCCCCACGCTAAACCTCGTCATACACACATATATTTTGCGCCTGAAGTCAAATGCGTGCTATTTCCTTTAGCTAGAAGAAAATCAAGGTTAATTTCATGATTTCCCAATGTTATGTTTTGATCAATAATATGCAGGACGAACAGAAACGATGTTTCGTTTGTGCTTTAGACAATTAACACATTTGCCAGGTCCTGCTTGTCTTTCCTCGCCTTACCCTCTATGAAGGTTCTTAATATGGTAAGGCATTCAGATAAATTACATGCGGCGATTTTCAGTGACTAATATATAATGTTTCTTCTACTTGTTCTGCAATAACAATTATATTACCATGCAGACAAACAATTGCTCCTCGATTGCAAGTATTGTGGACATCTTCATTGTTATTTATCTGTTTAGAATGATACGAAATGTTTTACACACACACACACACACACACACACACACACACACACACACACACACACACACACACACACACACACACACACACACACACATATTTGAATGTGTGCAATATATTCTTGGGAATTGAACATCTCCACCAAGGTTGTTGCGTATTCTTCATGCTGCAGTGGCGGTTGGACTGACACAAGTTTCAACAAACGTGCAGGGTGAAAATCTAGCAGAAGAGATTAATTGAACACCAACCTTTAATTTGACATGTTCGTATCGGTGAAATCTGTGTCACCAAAAAAATTAGGGCATGATCTTATTGAATGTTGGAGCAGGCTCGAAAGGTCGGGTGGCCTTCTCCTGCTCCTCGTTCTTATGTTCTTATGCTCTTATAAAAGTCAACTGGGACACGCATTTTTCTGATGAAGAGTTAGTGGACTCAAAATTTTAACTCTGTTTTCTCCTGACAGCTGCTGCCAGACCGGCTGAGCTTCATCAGCAAGAAGTTCTCTTTGGCTTCAGATTTCAGCATTCACATTCTTATTTTCTTGTTCGAGAACAGACAGCAAAAATTAAATACAAACTAATGATTGCTCTGACAATACATTTGAAAGTTCTGAACATAAAGCGGACTTTGACAAAAACCGCACTTTTTTGTTTATGCAACTTGACGAGTTGACAAAATGGCCGAAATTAATCTTTCCTCTGTTGCATCTGCCGCACAATAGTTTGTGCAGACACCTGAGTAAGACAATCGCAAATTGTCACATCATCCAAGAGGCATTCCAGCCATTTTGTTGTTCAGCAATTTGCGCACTGAATTCAGTTATAACAGTGACCAGATATGAAGACCACCAAAAAAAAATTCAAAGTGCTTCAAATCACCAATAGACCCAACATCCAAGTTACCGACCCTTAGATCCCACTCCGCTACTCTGGACATGGGACAGCATGCCTAAGCTATGACTATGAAAACAAATCAGCTTCACTCAGTTAAAGGAGTACTCAAACGTCGAAGGAAACATTTCAAAGACATCCTGAAGACTTGCCTCCAGAAATAGAAGAGATGTGAACAAGTGGGAGACCGTCTTTCTATTGCATCCAGGGACACAACTTCCAAGCTGAAACTTGGAACAGGAATTGTAGAAAGGAATGCCACCAATTTCGAACACAAAACGTAATTCCAACTCCCTCAGAGATGGCCAAATTCATGGTCTTAAGTGTGGATCTTGGAGTTGGTAGGAGTCATGCCACAACCCACAGAAAAGTGGCGAATATCATGAAATTATTTCTTCTGAAATCGAACGCTTAAATGAGTGACATGAGAATCGTGACCAGGTTAGACACATTTCAACATTCACCAGAACATGGTGGAGTGATACCTAGATCTAGCTGGGGAGCAGTCAGATGTGCTGTTCGTTGCGTCACGAGACCAGATCATGTTTTATCAGACATCCTGCGGAGTCGAGGTGTTAACAGAGCCATGAACAGGAAGAGTAACCTTCACAACCTGAAGAAAAAGCGAGGATAATGATTGATATTATTTAAATTGAGTCTTCAAAAGCCTTGTGTTTTTCGGGAAAGCAAACCGTGTTTGTTTTCATATGGAGGCTTCATTATCATCTCTTTCCGGTTGGAAATTTCTCTCTTTTCATTCGCAATTGTTCTTCCATTATATAATCCAATCTCGTGCAATGTGCCTGCATGCCTCGCGCGAGTCTATTGACTTAATCACATTGACCAAATTCTTCGAGGAACTTCTGGCCATTTCAAGCGAGCGTTCTGCAATCAGACGAGTTGAATGACACTTTTTATTGGTGATGTACATTTGCTGCAGCTCAGCACCTCAAAGCAGGCACCTCCTCTCTTCTTTCGTGCAGCACGTCTGCTGAACAACATCAAATTATCACAATTCCACTTTCTTCAGAATGAAACCCAAGGCGACAATATGAACCTATTCAATCTTCAATGTTATGCACAGGATTGAAAGTACATTTCATACAGAACAATTGACACTGCACATTCCTACACTAAGTATTTTGGAGAATCAGATAGATGTGATGCTGGTGCCTCTTTAAGCATCATGTCGAAATACCTTTTGTCTTAAATTATGTGCCCTGTTTTGAGGGTTCTCACTGAGCAACATCATTACAAATATTTTGGCAATATGTTCTGCTTAAATGCAGAGATACCTATTGTAGTCATTGACTATATGAACAATTATGTCATAAGTACTCGTTTTGTAATTGCATTTAAATCTGTTTGGCATTCTAATGAAAAAGGTCAAATGGACAAAGTGCACAGAGAGCCTGTAGCCAGGTGTATTTGTGAAAAGCATTTACATCACCACTTGGACAGCACAGACATGATGGGCCAAAGGGTCTCTTTCTATGCTGTATTGTTATATGACTGTCGATGACTGCTGGTTCACCCTCTTGATTAATGCACAAGTAATTATAACATTATTGATAAATAAAAACCGACAGAACAGCAGATGCTGAAAATCAGGACCAAAAACAGATGGTTCTGGAAAAGCTGAGTAGGCAAGCAACAACTGTGAAGAAAGATCTGTGTGAAAGTTTTGGGTCCAGTACTGCCAAGCTTTTGCAGCAACTTCTCTTTTTGTTCGTTACTTTATTGGTCCTGGTAGTACTGAGTTGTCAGGCACTGCGGAGTTTCATTGTACAACCATGTGCTGACACAAAAAAAAGCACTCCCACAAACCATCTTTCCAGCTGCCCATCAGAAACTCTCAGGACTGTCGACTTCTCCACACGTCATCTCATGTGTGATCCAATCAAAAGATTTCACCTCTTCCGTAACAAAACTGTTATACTGACTAACTTTTCACGGATGCCACTTCCCTCGTGGATCCTCTATTCTGCAGAACCACTTCACTGGATACAAAGCCCAGAGTCAGGAACTTTATTTTTGTGACTCGCTATCAAAATAGGATTTTGTTTCTCTCACTTATCGCCAAAAGGAGAAGAGTAACCCGATCGTTTATATGCAGCTGAAATATCAAGATGTGATTTGCTGACAAATAATTAGGGAATTTGCTGAGAGGATGAAAAATGTTCATTTCCGTACAGCCTAACAGAATTCTCAAGCACCTAAGACTTTTACTGGCGGCTCTGACTCATTAGTCAGCCGCTACTGAATGCTTTTAATTGGTGAGTGCAGCTCAGATGTGAGTTACATCCGATCCTCTTGATATTTTAAGCATGTCACTGTTATCCTTGACCTGTGAATCGACAACGTGTCATTCTGGAACTGTTAACGTGAAGGTGCGGATCAGGACTTAATGAAGCACAATATGTTTGACCTCATTCAGCTACGCTGTCCATCGCATTGCCAGTCCAGGTCGCGTTTCTGTAGATATCCTGCAGAGTTGAGGTGCTAACAGAGACAAGAGCGGGAATAGTAAACTTCCTAACCTGAACGAAAAGCAAAGATAATAACTGCTACAATTTCAGCTGTAGTTTTCTGGAAAACAAACTGTATTTGTGCCTATTTGGCTGCCTCACTGTCATCTCTTTCCCTGTTTCACAGTTATTCATCCATTTTATAATTCATTCTCGTGAAATGACCCTTCATGCCTAGTGCGAGGTCTTAAGAAGTCAACATCTTCAACAAATTCATCGAGGAACTTCTGGACATTTTTAGTGAGGGTTCTGTATTCACACGAGGTGAAGAACACTTTTATTGGTGATGTGGAGTGAGTGCCTGCAGCATTTATGAAAAATATTTTCATCATCACTTGGTCAGCACAGACATGACGGGCCAAAGGGTCTGTTTCTATGTCGTATTGTTCTATAACCGACTATGACTGTAGGTTCACCCTTTTGACTGAATGAACAATAAGTAATGACATTGTTGGTAAATTTAAAACAGAAAGATCAATGATAGTGAAAATCAGGATCAAAAACAGAAGTTATAGAAAAGCTGAGTAGGTATGGCAACATCGGTGAAGAAAACTCCGACTGAAAGTTCTGGGTTCAATTTTAATGAAGGATCAATACATCGAAACATTAACTCAACTATTTTTTCACATATGTTGATAAACCTACCAAGCTTTTGCAGCAACTCCTCTTTTTGCTCATTACGTTATTGCTGGTGGTGGTACTGAGTGGTCAGGCACTGTAGTGTGCCACTGTACAAAGATGTGCTGACACAAACACTGAGCACTCCCACAAACCATTTTTGCAACTGCTTATCAGAAACTCTCAACTGTCGTCTACTCAATACATCATCTCACGTGTGATCGTTTCAAAAGGTTTCACTTCTTCTATAACAAAAGGGTTATGCTGATTGGCAGAATGCAGGATGCCGAGTTCCAAGTGCATCCTCTTTTCTGATGAACCACGTTTTACTGGATCGAATGCCCAAACACAGGAACTTTATTGTTGTGACACGCTACCAAAATTCGACATTGTTTCTCTCACTTATCACCAAAGGGAGAAGAGCAACTCGTTGGTCTATACGCAGCTTAAATATCTAGATGTGATTTGCTGACAAAAAATGAACAGAGTTGCGAGAGGATAAACAATGTTCATTTTCCATCCATCCTAACAAAAGAAACCGCAAGTGACTGAGAGTTTTACTGGTGGCTCTGACTCATTAGGCAGCTGCTACTCAATGTTTTTAATTGATTCGTTTGGTTCCAATGTGAGTTACATCATATCTCCTTCTTGATATTTTAAAGCATGTTAGCGTTACCCTTGACCTATGAATCGACAACGTGCCATTCTGGAATGTTTCACGTGAAGGTACAGGGACAGTACTCAATAACACACAATATGTATGACATTGTTCAGATTATTCTAAACGTACATTATGAGAGTCCTGTGGCAAGTTATTCTCTGAACCTGAATGCTGTAGTTCCGTTTTACTGGAGGATTTTGCTGGATCAAACAAAGTTGTTGAATTTTCCATGGCAGATAATCGCTGTCACAGCATTTTCCAATATCGTGAAATGCACAAAAAAAGTTTTTTTTTGCTTTATATTCACGCAACTATTTGTTCATTTCAATAATGGATTTATAATAATTAAAGCTTTGTGTCCGAATGACCAGTATCAGATATCACTGTGAGCTCGAGAATCGCTTCAGATCTCACTGTTTGCTGAACACGCTAACATGTAGAGTGATGGTCTTCGAATTTTTGTACAGGGTCAGCCCAGTTCTCATTCTGTGTGGGACACAGTGCGCAGTAATACACTGCGGAGTCTGTTAGTTCTGCATTCAACATATTCAGTTTGATAGTGCGGTTCGCAGGATCAAAATTCCAAGAAAGCCGGTCCAGTAGAAAACTCCCCGTTTTCTCACTATTTTGGTCTTTCTGCAGCAGAAACTGCACGGCTCCGTTGGAAGGTTGATGGTACCAGTACAGATCAGGATTGTTACTTATTGTAGTGTAATTACAGAACAGCAGCACATCTTCCCCTTCATTCAGTTTAATTGCAGCCGGTGTTTGTGAGACAGAATCGCCACGACAAAATCCTGGAAAAGCCATGAGTTATACAAAATTAAATAAGGAATGACAATACATTTATCGTCGAGAATTCGCCCGTGTACCTTGATCAATAAACCGAAAAATAAATGAGGGAAGTTGAATTAGATTCCATTTCATATGGGGTGATCATTTCCCATTTCATTTCGCGAAACCTGTTGGGGAACATGAAAACTGTTGGTGGAAATAAAAAAAATCTCCCCTCGATCGAATCATCTGAATGGCCTTAGTCCTGTTTGGGTTTCCAGCCAAAATCTTCCACTGCCATTCGCTCGTGGGCATTCACTAATTTCTCCCAAATTCTACTCATTGTTGTGGCAAATTCAGATACATTTTTTTTTGGGAGAATATATTGTCGCTTCTATGTTGCGCAAAATGCTTGAATAAAATGCAATTCTCAGCAAAGAACTGAAACACATACATAGACAAATGTTCAACCTACTAGTTATAACAACTGCAGCTGTGAAGAGTAAACCCAGAGCTCCTGGCAATATATTTGTGGAGAGTTCACGGTGAATGGGAGCAGAATTGGCTGAAGCTAAAATGGTTCACGTCAAGAGTTGGGTAATTCAGATTGTGTAATTTCTGGATCTCTGCTCGTTGGACAATCTTTGGAAAGGCATCTTGTGAAAGCCAATGAGCATCAGGGTCCTTTATTCTCCATTTCAGTCAATAAGCTTCAAGCTCTTTTGAACCTAACTTTATATTATGGTTGATGTGATAAAGCAACAAAGTTCTAAATAAGCGTTGCTAGACCCGAAAGGTTCACTCAGCTTTCTCTTCACAGTTGCTTCCAGACCTGCGAGATTCTCCAGTTGTTTGCTTTTGTATCGGATTTCCAGCAACTGCAGTTCTTTGCTAATTTTTTTCACCAATGGTAGTGATTAGAAGCAGGTAAATCTCGTTGACTATGTGATCCTTCGTTTGGGTTGTTAAATTGACGGAGCTCTGTGCAATTGGTTTGAACAGCAGATGTTGAGTCTCCTGATTTCAGGAACAGAATCCAAACTGGTTTCCCACGGCCAGTGCAATGTCCATATATAAATGAGGGGTGGCCTGGTGATGGAATATCAGACTCTGTGCAGTTATTTCAGGTGTAAATTACATTTATTCATCTACAAACAAGGGCGTGGAGAGAAATGTAACCAAACGTCCCATATCGATTAATATTTCTGTAAGCAAACGCAGAAAATGAAATTAGCTCATGCTGTTCGAGTACCAGAATCGTGGAACACCAGTTAACAAAGCTGCTCTCGGTCTTCGACAGCCCCATCAGCTGTTGCACAGGACCTGAGTGTTTGGGAGATTCTGAGAAAATAATGACGAAATAACTAAACAAATATTTTTTGAAAGAATACAACAGTAGAATCGAATGTTGCCTCTGATGCATTGGCTGGTAAGGTCCATTGTAACTGACTTGCATTAACTTTACTTTGTGTCATCGTAAACATGGCTCCTGCATGGATATCAAATGCACTGCAGTGGATCAAACACATGGTTCACCTCCACATTGCCTCAGATTTTCCCAGGCTAACGTATTGCTCAAAGAAAACATAAGAGATTCTGTCTAAGTCTCCCTCATTTGAATGCAAGTAGTGAAAGAGCCGAGGTAGATGCCAATGTAAATTCCAAATCCTGACTGAAGTCGTTAGACATGATACAAAAATAAATGGGATGGCAATTGGCGATGAGTATTCAAAGAGTAGATACGATAACCAACTTACAGCCTGTTACAATGACTGAGACGAGACAAGACTCTGGCGAGATCTGCAGGAAATTTGACGCAACGAGAAAGAAACAATTTATGAGTGGGTCGAAAGCAAATCATGAATTTTCATCAAATGCTTTCATCATGATGGCATTGTGACTTAGTGGTAAGCATTCCTGCTTTATAGCACCAAAGACCCTGGTTCGATTTCAGCCTCATTGAACTGTCATTTTGGCATTTGGACCTTCTCCCGATGTCAGCACGGACGTCCTGTGGGTTTTCTGGTTACCTCCCAAAGTCAAAAATGGGCTGGTTAGATAAGTTAGATATACAAGGTCTGGAGGTGACGTCCTTCAGAGGCTTGACGAACAAATGGCGTGCGTCCACATGCAGGGATTATTTCTTTAGATTGTGTACGTATTGACAATTTTATATGAATTTGTAACATGTAAGCACCGCTGACTGGCCAGCGTTTATTACCTGACCTTCGTTGTCCTTGTGTAGGTTCGTGAGAGTTGCCTTCTTGAACTGCTGCAGTTCACCTATTCTTGATTGACCTACAATGCAGAGAAAGGGAATGATCTGTTTTTGACCAAGTGACGGTGAAGGAACGTCAATATATTTCCAAATCAAGATGGTTACTGGCTTGGAAATAATCTTGAAGGTGGTGGTGTTCCCATATATCTCCTGGCTATTGGCTTTCTAGATGGAAGGTTTCGTGGATATGGAAGGTTGCGTCGAGGATCACTGGTAACCTTCTGCATTGCATCTTGTGGTTGGAATACACTGAGCCACGGTGGCTGAGGAAGTGAATGTTCATGGATGTAGTGTCAATTAAGCCTACCTGCTTTCCCCTCGATTAGAAAGTTCCTTGGGTATTGTTCGGATTGCACTCTTCTGGGAAAGTAGACAGTACTCTGTCACACCCCTGATTCTGTCATACATATGGTGGCAGGATTTATGCCGTCAGGACAGACATTACTGGCGGCAGTGCTCCTCATCTCTGACCTGCTCTTGTAGCCATTGTGTTTATGTGTTGGGTACAGTTTTGGTCATTATAACCTCCAGGATGATGAGAGTCAGAAATTCAGTGACGCTAACACCATATTTCTTTCAAATTTTCTTCAATTGTGATTTACTTTGATCGTTAACCTCTGTGCATCATGCTTGTTATTATATACTTTCTTCCATTTCATCTTCAACAGTGAAAATCCATTCTGCACTCTGCAAGTACTACTAGTGCATCCTTCCACTTTCCATTTTCCCCGTTAATGTTTCTGATTTCCAGATATATCCTTCCTTCACCTCCATCTGCATAACCAATTGTCATTAATTCTGACTATCTTTAAATGTTGCTGCTCCATACTTTCTAGTGTAATTTGCATTCATTTGCCTTACATCTGATTATGAATCACACCATTAGTAATACTCATTCTTTAAAGCCAGCATAACAGAACTCCCGACACTATGCAAGTTATAGTACAGACTCACCCACTGTTTGTGACACTGTGTCCTCATTGCACAGAGGTAGGTCGCGGTGTCATTAAGTCTGGCGTCCTTAACAGTCAGAATACTGACTTTATTCACTGTACTGATTGAAGCAGTGATCCTCTCAGATGGATTGTCTTCTGTTTTGGCCATCACCAGATGCTCGGGTGGATGATTCGGGAGCTGAATGTACCAACGCACTGTGCTAACTGTACTGGCAAACGAGCAATTCATGGACACAATTCCCAATTCAGTAACGACCATCCAGGTAGGAAGTTGCTTCACTTCACTTTCTCCAGTCACCTCCTTGGAGATCAGAGTAGAAAACAGCAGGACAACTCCGCAAACTTGGAACATCATCAGATTGCAAGATCAGTGATGAAACTAATTGACCATGGAGCTTCCTTGAGGAACTGTATTTAATTATTACATTTATACAAGTAAATATCTGGAGCAATGCACGGTTCACGTCTAACTCACGCTTAACCTGTTGGAGCTGCTGAAGAAACTGAATCTGTGTTTGTTTCTGTAGCGAGCCTCTCACCCTGACAGTCGTTCACATTGTCTGGAAGTACACGCCTACAACAGCCCTCATCTTCAATATTTAGCATGGATTCACACTGACATCTAGTGGTGTTGATAAGTAAATGCGTTGTTCAAATTCTCACACCAGTTCCGGTTCAATGGAGAAGCTCAAAATAACAGACATGGTCTCCTTCCCCGGATAACACTGTGAACAGGTGAGCCCCTGCATTTCAAATTCATGTGCAATATCCACCGATTTCAGACTATGTTCCTCCTGCATTGTACTAAGTCTTTATTCCACAACGGAATTTCCAATGAATAAATCAAAAGTTGTTGCTCCTGGACTTACGGATGAGATCTATTGTAAAAGTAATTAGTGAACTTTACTGTGTCTCATTGTACACGGAGCCGCTGCTTTTACATCAGATGCCCTGCAGTGTATCAGATCTATGGCTAGCCGCCACGCTGTCATGCACTATTAGCGGTAGATGCTAGCATTGCCAGCAGCGCACATACGAGGTAACCAAATGTTCTAAAGGAAAAGAAAAAAGAATTGTGGTAAAGTCTCCCACATTTGAATGGCGATGGTGAAAGAGCACAGATACATGTCATCGGACCAAACAAATCCTGATTGACGTGAATGTACCACAGATAACGCAAAAGTAAACAAGCTGGCAAGTCACCTTGATAATTCAAACAGCCCACAAGAAGACCACGTTACAGACTGCTTCTGCAAGTATGACTGCACCTTACCGTGGCAAGATCGCTTGAAATTTACAATGCCAAGAAATAAGCAATTTGTGAGTGGGGCAATATCAATTCTAAGGAAGCATTCTTGTCATGTTCTTACTGTGGCTACGTGGTATGAAGTTTACACATTTTCCCTCTGCATATCTGGAAGTGATTTAGAATTCTCCCACACGCCAAAAATGGATCAGGAAGGAAAATGAACAGTAGGAGATGCAGAGTTAGGGTAGATCTGGGTGTGAAGTACAACAGAGATTAGACGGGCAGAATGTCCTGCTGCCAAACTGTGAGGACTCTCTGCTTAGATTGTATAACTATTTATATTTTTTATTATTTATTCATTTGTGAAACGTGGGCATCGCTGACAGGTCAGCCTTTATTGCACATTTCGAGTTGCCCTTGAGAAAGTGGTGATAAGCTGTCTTCTTCAACCGCTGCAGTCCACCGGCTGTGGGTTGAACCACAATGCCATGGAGCAAAATCCATGATTTTCTCCAAGATCCATCGACAGAGAATGAACAGCGATATATTTTTCAAGTAAGGATGGTGTCACAAAGATAGTTCTTTTTCTCTTAGCTCTTCTTTTTCTCAAGTTTACTGATTCCTTGTATTTATTTTCAGAAGGACTGTAAAACAGGGCTCTGAACTCGATTGGTTTCGTACAGAGATGAAAAGGGAATTGCGGGCATTTTTGTTTGTACGTAAACAGATGAGACTTTAGGCCAAAGCTTTTATGTTTTATAAGTGACCTACAATGAAAGAGTAATGGTCAGTTCTGAAAGCTGAATTATTTTTGTTAGTCAGTTCAGAAGCAATGGACTGTTTGGCTTAGGGCAGTTGCAGGATATTCTGGAGGGGGACAGAAAATAGTCAGTAGTCATGGTACGCCTTGGTACGAATAGTACAGGAAAAATGAACTAGCCTGAGATCCAAAAATCACAATGCACAGAACTAGGAAAAAAGTTGAAATACAGTACCTTGAATGTACTTATCTCAAGATTACTACAAGTGTAATGACCTGGTCAGAATCGAAAAGCAGGATGTATAGGATGAGCACTGGTTGAAAAGAAGGCGTAAGCAGGAAGGTATCAGATTCGCTGGGCATTGGGAGCGTTCCTGGGGTATTTGGGACTGGACAAACTCAACTGGTTACACTTGGGCAGAACCAGGACTGATGTGCTTGGGGGAGTACTAGGTTAGATTAATTGAGGAGGAGTTAAAATCGTATGACGAGGGAATAGGTACCAGAGGTGTAGAGCAGCAGATGGACAAAATAAGGGAGATGGGGAAACCATGGCAAATGTGACTAAGATCAAGAACAGTAAGGCAACGTTGCTGAAAAGAGCAGGGGCGGCGGGCTGAAATCCATATGCTTCAATGTGAGAAGTATAAGCGTAAGGAATACGGCCTGTCAAAGACAGAAGTGGGATGTTGTGTGTGGACTCTGTGGAGATCAGAGTGGTACTAAAATAAACATTTCTCATCTGTTTTCAATCAGAACTGGGAGAATATTATCGAGGAGAAGACGGAGATAGGGGCTATTAGACTTGAAGGGATTGAGGTTAGTAAGGAGGTGGTGTTATCCATTCTCAAGGGTGTGAACCTAAATATATCCGCTGGGCCTGAAGAGATTTCTCTGAGAATTTTCTGGGACGTTAGGAGAGAGATGGAGGAACCTTTGGCCTGATCTTTCAGTCCTCATTGTCTACAGGTTTAGTACCAGCTGACTGGAAGATTGCAAATGTAGTGCACTTTCCCAAGAAGGGTAGTAGACATGTCATAGGCCAGCGAGCCTTATGTCTGTTGTAAGGAAAGGTTTGAAAAGGAGTATTAGAGTTCGGATTTATGATTATCTTACAAGCAACAATTTTCCTGGCAATACTAAAAATGTATTCATCAAGGGTAAGTCGTGTCTCATATACCTCACAGAATTTTTTTCAGGAGGTGACCAAGTATGTGGATAAGGGTAGGGCAGTTGACATACTGTACATGGACTTCAGTAAAGCTTGTAATAAGTTTCCACATGATAGGCTATTGGAGAAAATGCGGTGGCATTGGAAGGAAGGTGATTTAGCAGTTCGGATTGGAATCTGGCTTTCTGTAAGAAGGCAACGAGTGGTGGTTCATGGAAAATGTTCAGCTTGGAGTCGGGTGGCATACTAGTGGCATTCCACAAGAATCTGTTTTGGACCATTTTATAAACGAATTGAACGCAGGCACAGGTGGGTGAGTTAGTAAGTTTGCAGATGATACAAAAGTCAGTGGAGTGGTGGGTAGTGTGGAAGAATGTTGCAGGTTGCAAGGAGACTTGGATAAACTACAGAATTGGGCTGTAAGGTGTCAAATGGTGTTCAAAGCAGATTAATGTGACGTGACTCACTTTGGGAAGAATAACAGGAAAACAGAATATTGGGTCAATAGAAAGATTCTTGGTAGTGCGCATGTCAAAATGTTTTTTAAAAAAACAAGGGTATTGAGTGCCTGAAAAAGTATTTACGAAGATAGGTCCTCAGGACCTGATGGGATTTATCTCAGAATATTCAAGGAGGAAAATGAATAATATGCTGGTGCATTAACAGACATCCTTATACGCTCTTTGGATACAGGTATGATCCCAGAAGACTACAGACTAGACAATGTTGTCCCATTGTTTAAACATAGTAGCAGGGATAATTCAGGAAATTACAGGCCTGAGAGTCTCACATCAGTGGCAGGAAAAGTACTGGAAAGCATTTTCAGGTTCAAGATCTTTGCGTATTCATGAGCAATGGGACTTAATGGTGATACCTAACACGTCTTTGTGCAGTGGAGTTTGTGCCTCACTAAATTCTTTGAAATTTTTGAGAAGGTAGTGAAGATGACTAATGAGAGAAATGCAGTGGATGTTGTCTACTTTGACTAAAGTAAAGCTTTTCACAAGGTCCCTCATGGCAGGCTGGTGCAAAAGGTGAAGTCATTTTGCATTCAGGTGAGTTGGCAAGGTGGATGCAGAGGCTTAGTCATAGGTAACAGAGGGTCGCGGCAGAATAATGCTTTTCGGAATGGAGACTTGTGGCTAGTGGATTTGCACATGGATCAGTGCTCTGACCTCTGCTGATCGCGGTGTACCGAAATGACTTGGAAGAAACGTGGCTGGTCTAACAAGTAAGTTTAAGGACAATACAAAGGCAAGTGGAGTTGTGGATAGTGAAGAAGGCTATCATAGAACATAGAAGGGTATAAGTCATTTGGAGGCATGGACAGGAAAAAGGCAGATTGAGTTTTGTTTGGACAGCTGTAAAGTGATGAGTTTGAAAGATCAACACAAGTGGAAATTTAAAAAGTAAATGGCAGAACCTGTAGGAATCTTGATAAGCTGTGGGATCTGGATGTCAGGTCCACACATTACTGAAGGTGATAGTACGGATAGATAAGGTCGCAAAAAAAAGGTCTATGGTATGCTTGTCTTCATTGGAAGTGGTATTGAATATAAGGATAGAAAGATAGGCTGCACCGTTATGGAACCTCAGTAAGGCCACACCTGAAATCTTGATAAAGTTTTGATCACCACACTACCAGAAAAATGAGGCCGTAGTGGAGAGGTTGCAGGAAAGGTTTTCAATGATGTTGCCCGGTAACGGGAAAGTTTAACTGCAAAGCATATTAGTGCATATGACAAGCTCTGGCCAGAACTTCGTCCTGAGAGGAATAGAAGTTGGGAAAAGGGGAGATCCTCCACCACTAAACCAAGAGTACAGAGCACTGGCAAGCTTTTACCATAGGATAAAAAGAAAGCCCATGAGAGTGGTAAGGAGGTGGAAGGCCTCATATGTTTCCACTGTGGTAAAGTGGGACACCTAAAGACACAGTGCTGGTCATCAAAGAAAGGCGTTGTGGGAAAAATGTCACAAAATAAGCTAAGCCAGTGGCATTAGTCAAGGAAGTAAAGGAGGCTCAAAGACGAGCCGAGGAGCTACAGGAGAGTGCACAATCTAGATGGGGCTGGGTATGGAGGTAGTACCTCATCTCTCCAAAGAATATGCCTCTGTGTTCAGATTTACGCAGAAAGAACAGGGGGAGAAGGACAAGAAGTTAGAATTAGGATAATTACAGAATCAAACCAGTCTCTGATAGTAAGTAATGAGCGAATGTGCCCTCTTTATGCTCTGTTCCCTGACAGTGTGTTAATTTGTGTGATAGATGGAGATAAATGTAGCGTTACCCTGTGTAAAGTCAGGTTGAAGTGCCAACTTAAGTCTGGGGAAGTTACAGTAGGATTGATTGACAGCGTGCGAGTTCCAGGATTTCAGTTTGTTCTTGGGAATGATTTGGCAGGATCCATGGGAGGAGGACACGCCTTGTTATGGAGAAGCCCACGGAAGACGAATAAACTGAGGACTTAAAACAGAAATATCCTGGTATTTTCTCAGACTACGTGTTAACCAGATCCCACTATCATAAGTCACAGCACGAAGTGAAAACAAAAGTGAATGATGAAGGAACAAAGAACAAAGAAAATTTACAGCCCATGAACAGGCCCTTCGACCCTCCAAGCCTGAGCAGATCCAAATGTACTGTCTAAACCTATCGGTCAATTCCCAAGGATTTGTATCCCTCTGCTCCGCAGCTACTCATACATATGTCCTGACACATCTTAAATGAATATACCGTGCCTGCCTCTGCCACCTCTGCTGGCAACGCTTTCCAAACGCCCACCAACCTCTGTGTGAAGTACTTGCCACGTGTATCCCCCTTAAACTTTCCACCTCTCACCTTGGAAGCATGACCTCTCGTTATTGAATCATTCACTCTGGAAAAAAGCTTACCTGTATCCATCCTATCTATACCCTTCATAATTTTGTAAACAAATCATGAAGGAGTTGAGGTTCAGTTCGCATATACACTTATGACGTAATGGGCAGGCAAATCTATCAGAACTGGCAGAGGGACACACGGAACTGTGTAGTCCTGAAAGACTCAGAGACTTGTAACAACATGGCAAGACAATAAAAGATGTATATATTGATGCATACTCTGACAAGCAGGTCGAGAATATTCCAGATTATTGTGTGAAAGATAGAATCCGAAGATGGAAATACAGATCACGGCAGGTTTGTGCAGAGAGGAAATGGGCGAAAGTGCATGATATTATGTTGTCAGTTGAATTCAGAAAGGAGGTTTTACGCGTAGTACATGAACTACCCGTACGCGGTCACCTGGGGTTCGAAAAATACAGGCTAATGTACAAAAGCATTGTTATTGGACTGGAACGCACACGGATGTGGTTAACTTTTGACACGTGTGTCTAACATGCCAAATGGTATTTAAGTCACAGACGGTAATAAAACCAGCAACTTTGTTGCCAATTCCCCCATTTGAAGAATCCTTCATGCAGGCTATAATTGATTGTCTAGGTCCCCTCCCGTGTACTCAAAGTGTGAACCAGTACTTGTTAACCATAATAGATATGTCTACCAGATTTCTGGAGGCAATTGCATTATGGAATATGAAGGCAAAAAGAGTAGTGAAGGACTTAGTAGGTTTCTTCACACGGTATGGTCTACCCAGAGAGATTCAATTGTACCCAGGGTCAAGGTTTGCTGCCAGACTCATGAAGGAGGTTATGGATAGCTTAGGTATACAGCACTTTAAACCCAACGCGTATCATCCTGAATCCCAGCGAGCTTTAGAAAGTTGGGATCAGACCTTACAGACCATTTTGAGAGTATACTTTCAGGATTATCCGAACGATTGGGATAAAGGCATCCCATTGGTATTGTTTACTATTAGAGATGCCCCGAACGAATCTACTCAGTTTACTCCCTTTGAGTGAATACTCGATCATGAAATGAGAGGCCCTTTGAATATATTAAGTAAAAATTTTGCCGGACCAAAATTGCAAATCTCACAATTAGATTATGTATCAGAGCTGACGGAGAGATTAAATCGAGTTTAGGTGAATAGGGTAAATAGCACCTGTAAAGGGCACAGTATAGAATGAAGCAGGTGGCAAATAAAAGCTCTGAGTCTCGAAAGTTTTTCTGAGAGGAAAACGTATTAATACTGTGACCAGTGATAGGAGATTCCCTCACAGCCAGGTTTAGTGGTTCCTTTCAAATTGAGAAAAATTTGACTCAGGCGAACTGTTTAGTAAAGATGCCAGATAGAAAGAGAGATGTATCGGACATGTCATGTGAACATGTTTAAACACTATTACCCTGGAGAGAAAGAATTGGAGAAACAGGTGTTTGTTACTGCCCCACAGAAGGAGAAATCAAATCCAGACTATATGGGTTTTGAAGTGCTTCAAAATCGATTAAAACATGAAGTCCTTCGGGCGTGGGGTACGTTAGTAAGCTATCTGTCTCAGGAGCATACAATTCAGTTGAAAGATTTGTTACTGCAAGACACAGCCATACGTTAGAATCAGATGAGGAGGACTAATGCGATTGTACGTGAAGTAGACAGAGGAAACACTGCTCAAATAAAACAGCACCTCTACCGGCTTAATCCTTTCAAAGCCAGACGGGTCCAAAATGGGGTAGAGGTCTTAGTTGATGAAGTAATCATCGAACCAAGCCAGATCGAACGGGGTTCACTGATCTTTTTCGTTCCCAATCCGGATGGGACTCAACAGCCTCTGCATGGATTATCAGAAGATCAATGCCATTTTAAATTCGGACTCATATCCAATTCCTAGATTGGAGGACTATATCGAGAAATTTGGACACGCCAGTTACGTCACCAAGTTGGACGTAATGCATGATTACTGGAAGGTAGCTTTGCCAGAGATGGCGAAAGAAATTTCTGCATTTGCAACCAGAAATGGGCTGTATCAGTTTAAAGTAACGCCCTTTGAAATGAAGAATGGGCCCGCCATATTCCAAAGACTCATGAAGAGAGTTGGAGCGGCATGGTGGCTCAGTGGTTAGCACTGTTGCCCCACAGTATCAGGGTCCAATGTTGGATTCCAGCCTCGGGCAATTGCGCGGAGTTTGCGCATTTTCCCTGTGTCTGCGTGGGTGTGATGCAGTTTCCTCCCACAGTCAGGTGAACTGGCCAAGCTAAATTGCCCATAGTGGTTGGTGTATCAGTCAGAGGGAATGGGTCGGGTGGGTAACTGTATGGAGGGTCGGTGTGGACTGGTTGGGCCGAAGAGCCTGTTTCCACACTGTAGGGAAACTAAGTTAACGAACTGTGCAGTCCATTTGGACGATGTAGAGATCTTTAGTGTGTCCTGGAAAGATCACATGGCACAGCTGGCGGAGCTATTGAGTTTGCTACTGTCTTTCCAACATTTTGATGTGTGTGTCACGAACAAAGTGCTGGTGTCAGTTGTGTACACTGATCACAATCTGCTTACATACTTAGAACGTTTTAAAGTTTAGAATTTGAGACTAATTCATTGGAGTCGAATGTAACAGCCATTTAAATAAAAAAATCATCCATTATCCGGCTCAGAAGGATGTCATCAAAGATGCGTTATCATTGATTTAACTGATGGAGTTTAGATGAGATTTGTCTTTAATTAATGTTATATATGTACGGGTATATGGGATGAAGTAAAGGTAAACTTATATTCAATTTCCCTGTATGTCAGCGTCATGTGTTTAAAAAGTAGAGAAAAAATAAAGTCATCTTTTCATTATGATAGTTCATTTTCACTTGGAGGGAACCTGTGATGAAGAATTGGGTGGACGCTAAGAGAGTTAAAAGCAGCAGAACTACCGGACACGGAACCAAGAATTCTCAATAAGGTAACAATGTTACACCTGATCGAACAACTCGATTAGGTCTAACCCTGATCAAATTATTCCTTTCTGGATGATTATAAATCATTATTCTAATAATCATTTCCAGCAGTTTGCCCACACCGAAGTTGGCTCACTGGTCTGTCATTTCCAGGGCTGTCTCTACTCTCTTATTGAACAAGGGGACAATATTTGCCACTATCCCGTCTTTTGGCACGAATCCTGCCGATAATGACGACATAAAGATAAAAGTTACAGTCTCTGAAATCTCCGCCCGAGCTTCCCAGCGAATGCTAGGATAAATCCCATCCAGTCCAGGGTATTTGGCGATTTTTGCACCTTCCAGAATAGCTAACACATCCTCCTTATGAATCTCAACCCTGTCTTGTCTAATAGCCTATATCTTAGTACGCTCCTCGACAGCATTGTCTTTTTCCTGTGTAAATACTGACGAAAAATATTCATTTTAGGTCTCTCCTATCACTTTGGACTCCACACATAACTTACTACTCCTGTCCTTGATTGGCCCTAACTTTAGTCTCGTCATTCATTAATTTCTGACATACTTATAGAAAGAGTTATGGCCTTTCTTGGTCCAAAGACGTTTCATGCTCCCTCCTGGCTCTTCTTAGCTCTCTGTTTAGGTCTTTCCTGGCTAACATGTATTTCTGAAGAGCTCGGGATGAGCCTTCAAGCCTCATCTTTCCATAAGCCTCCTTCTTCCTCTTGAAAAGAAGTTCAACTTCCTTCGTAAACCACGGTTCAGTCACTCAACCATTTTCCCTCTGCCTGACAGTTGCATAATTAGAGCTGAAAAATATATTGCTGGAAAAGTGCAGCAGGTCAGGCAGCATCCAAGGAGCAGGAGAATCGACGTTTCGGGCATAAGCCCTTCTTCAGGAGTCCTGCTCCTTGGATGCTGCCTGACCTGCTCGCTTTTCCAGCAGCACGTTTTTCAGCTCTGATCTCCAGCACCTACAGTCCTCACTTTCTCCTAGTTAGATAATTGCCAAGGACACGCAAGAGTTATTCCTTGAACGTGCTCCACATTTCAGTTGTGCGCACCCCCTTCAGTTTCTTACCTAGTCCTAGGCATCCTAAACCTTGCTTTACCGCCTCATAATTGCCTTCCGACCAGCTATGCCTCCTGCCATACAGTAAATTGTTATCACTTTCCGTCACTAAAATAACCCTAACTGAATTGTGGTCACTATCTCAAAAGAGCTTATCAACCTCCAAAACTAACATCTGTCCTCCATAGAGAACATAGAACATAGAAGGATACAGCGCAGTACAGGCCCTTCGGCCCTCGATGTTGCGCCGACCGAATCCCACCTAACCTATACTAGCCCAATAACTTCCAAATGCCTATCCAATGCCCGCTTAAATGAACATAAAGAAGGAGAGTTCACCACTGATACGGGCAGGGCATTCCATGAACTCACAACCCGCTGTGTGAAGAATCTACCCTAACATCTGTCCTATACCTACCACCCCTTAATTTAAAGCTATGTCCCCTAGTAACACCTGACTCCATTAGCGGTAAAAGGTTCTTAGTATCTACCCTATCTAAACCCCTAATCATCTTATACACTTCTATCAGATCTCCCCTAAACCTTCTCTTCTCCAATGAGAACAGCCCCAAGTGCCTCAGCCTTTCCTCGTAAGATTTTCCTACCATTCCAGGCAACATCCTGGTAAACCTCCTCTGCACTCGTTCTAAAGCTTCCACATCCTTCCTATAGTATGGCGACCAAAACTGCACACAATACGCCAGATGAGGCCTCACCAGAGTCTTATACAACTGCAACATGACCTCAGGACTCCGGAACTCAATTCCTCTGCCAATAAAGCCCAGTACACCATATGCCTTCCTCACAGCACTATTTACCTGGGTGGCAACTTTCAGAGATCTGTGTACATGGACACCAAGATCCCTCTGCTCATCCACACTACCAAGTAGCCTACCATTAGCCCAGTAATCCATCATTTTGTTATTCCTACCAAAGTGAACGACTTCGCACTTAGCTACATTGAATTCCATTTGCCACATTTCTGCCCAGCTCTGCAACTTATCTATATCCCGCTGTAACCTACCACTTCCTTCCTCACTATCCACAACTCCACCGAATTTTGTGTCATCCGCAAACTTGCTTACCCAGCTTTCAAGTCCTTCCTCTAGATCATTTATAAAGATAACAAAAAGCAATGGTCCCAAAACAGATCCTTGTGGTACACCGCTAGTAACTGCGCTCCAAGATGAACATAATCCATCAACTACTACCCTCTGTCTCCTTCCAGCCAGCCAATTCCTATTCCAAACCTCTAAAGTATCCTCAATGCCATACCTCCGTAGTTTTAGCATTAGCCTACCATGGGGAACCTTATCGAACGCCTTACTAAAATCCATATACACAACATCTACTGCTTTACCCTCATCCACTTCCTTAGTCACCTTCTCAAAGAACTCAATAAGGTTTGTGAGGCACGACCTGCCCTTCACAAAACCATGCTGGCTATCCCTGATCACGTTATTCCTACCCAGATGTTCATAAATCTTATCCCTTACCATTCTCTCTAAGACTTTGCCCACCACTGAAGTCAGACTCACTGGCCTATAGTTACTAGGGCTATCCCTACTCCCTTTCTTGAACAATGGGACCACATTCGCTATCCTCCATTCCTCTGGTACTATTCCCGTTGACAATGACGACATAAAAATCCAGGCCAATGGCTCTGCTATCTCCTCCCTAGCTTCCCATAGGATCCTGGGGTAAATGCCATCAGGCCCAGGAGACTTATCTATATTCATCCTTTCCAATATTCCCAAAACCTCTTCCCTGCATATTTCCAGGGCATCCATTCTAATTATTTGTGATTCCAGATTCACATCAGCAACAGTGTCCTGTTCCTGAGTGAATACTGATGAAAAGTACTGATTTAATGTTTCTCCAATCTCCTCCGCCTCCACACACAACATCCCACTACTATCCTTGACTGGACCGATACCTACCCTAGTCATCATTTTATTCTTGACATACCTATAGAAAGCCTTTGGGTTTTCCCTAATCCTACCAGCTAAAGACTTTTCATGTCCCCTTCTCGCTTCTCTTAGCTCCCTCTTTAGCTCCTTCCTGGCTACCTTATAACTCTCAATCGCCCCTACTGAACCTTCACGCCTCATCTTTACATATGCCGCCTTCTTCCCTTTCACAAGGGACTCCAATTCCTTACTAAACCACGGCTGCCTCACAAGGCCCTTTACACCATGCCTGACTGGTACATACCTATCGAGGACACACAGTAGCTGCTCCTTGAACAATCCCCACATCTCATTAGTGTTCTTCTCTTGAAGCCTGTTTTTCCAATCCACACATCCTAAGTCATGCCTCACAGCATTATAATTTCCCTGCCCCCAGCTATAGCTCTTGCCCTGCGGCGCACGATTATCCCTCTCCATCACTAAAGTAAAAGTCACCGAGTTGTGGTCACTGTCCCCGAAGTGCTCACCTACCTCCAAATCTAACACCTGGCCTGGTTCATTACCTAGAACCAAATCCAATATAGCCTCCCCTCTTGTTGGCCTGTCGACATATTGTGTCAGGAAACCCTCCTGCACACATTGTACAAACACCGACCCATCTAATGAAATCGAGCTATAGCTCTCCCAGTCAATATCTGGGAAGTTAAAGTCCCCCATAACAACCACCCTGCTACCTTCACTCTTTTCCTGAATCATCCTCGCAATATTATCCTCTACTTCTCTAGGACTATTAGGAGGCCTGTAGAAAACACCTAACAGGGTGACCTCACCTTTCCTATTTCTAACCTCAGCCCAAACTACCTCAGATGGCAAGTCCTCTTCCATCGTCCATTCCACTGCTGTGATACTGTCTTTGACAAGTAATGCCACGCCTCCCCTTTTTTACCCCCATGTCTGATCCTACTAAAACATTTGAACCCTGGAACGTGCAACAGCCATTCTTGTCCCTGTTCTACCCACGTCTCTGTAATGGCCACAACATCGAAGTCCCAGGTACCAACCCACGCTGCAAGTTCACCTTCCTTATTCCTTATACTTCTGGCATTGAAGTATACACACTTCAATCCACCTTTCTGGTTACAGGCACCCTCCTTAGAGATCGCTGCATTATTCCTAACCTCCCTACACTCAAGGTCCTGTACCCTAAAGCTACAGTCCTGGTTCCCATGCCCCCACGGAGTTAGTTTAAACCCTCCCAAAGAGCACTAGCAAACCTCCCCCCAAGGATACTGGTGCCCCTCAGGTTCAGGTGTAGCCCATCCTTTTTATAGAGGTCCCACCTTCCCCAGAAAGGACCCCAGTTGTCCAGAAACCGGAATCCCTCCCTCCTGCACCATCCCTGTAGCCACGCATTTAACTGCTCTCTCTCCCTATTCCTCGACTCTCTATCACGTGGCACGGGTAACAAACCAGAGACTACAACTCTGTTTGTTCTAACTCTGAGCTTCCAACCTAGCTCCCTGAAAGCCTGTCTGACATCCTCACCCTTCTTCCTACCTATATCGTTGGTGCCAACGTGGACCACGATCTGGGGCTGCTCCCCCTCCCCCTTAAGGACCCGGAAAACACGATCAGCAACATCACGTACCCTTGCACCTGGGAGGCAACATACCAAACGTGAGTCCCTGTCACCCCCACAAAACCGTCTGTCTGTACCCCTCACTATCGAGTCCCCAAGAACTATTGCTCTACCTTTCTCCACCCTACCCTTCTGAGCAACGGGGCCAGGCTCCGTGCCAGAGGCCTGAACCTCGTTGCTTGCCCCTGGTAAGTCATCCCCCCACAAGTATCCAAAATGGTATACTTGTTCTTGAGGGGAATGACCGCAGGGTGTCCCTGCACTGGCTTCGTCCTCCCACTCCCCCTCACTGTCACCCATCTATCTTGAACTTTCGGAGTAACTACTTGCCCAAAACCTCCGATCTATGACCTCCTCTGCCTCCCGAATGATCCGCAGTTCATCCAACTCCAGCTCCAGTTCCCTAACACGGGTTTGGAGGAGCTGGAGATGGGTGCACTTCTTGCAAGTGTACTCAGCAGGGACGCTAATGGCTTCCCTCACCTCATACATGTTGCAAGAGGAACATTGCCCTCTCTGCACTGCCATCCCTCTAAAAGTAAGCTTTCCTTAAAAAAAACAACAAAAACCAACTAAATCTAAAGAAACAAACAAGGAAAATGCAGCACTTACCCGCTAGTCACAATTGGTCTTATTGTTAGGTTCGAGGAGGTGGAAGGGTGGGAGGCACTACTCGTGTAGTGCCTCGGGTGACTCGCCTACGCGTTTAAATAAGGGGAGAAAAAAAAACCTTACCCAGGTAACCTAGCGCGCCTTCCGGGTCTGCTACCGCTTTTTTGAAGGAAAACTTTAAATTTTTAACTAATAAATAAGCGACCAAACTTACCCACCAGCCGTCGCGAAGTCTTCCGAGAGACTGAGGCCTAAAACTCGGAGCCCGCGTTTAAATAAGGGGAGAAAAAAAACCTTACCCAGGTAACCTAGAGCGCCTTCCGGGTCTGCTACCGCTTTTTTGAAGGAAAACTTTAATTTTTTAACTAATAAATAAGCGACCAAACTTACCCACCAGCCGTCGCGAAGTCTTCCGAGAGACTTCCTTACCCAGTGACAAATCCAGTGTGGCTTTGCCTCTTGTTGGCCTATATACATACTGTCGAGAGTGTAATGCTGGAAAACCACTGCAGGTCTGGCAGCATCCAAGGATCGGGAGAATCGAACTCTGGACATAAACCCTTCTTCAGCCCATTGCTGATTCAGGGTTTATGCCCGAAATATCGATTCTCCTGCTTCCCGAATTCTGCCTGACCTGGTGTGCTTTTCCAGCACCAGACTCTCGATTCTGATCGCCAGGATCTGACGTCCTCATCAAACGTCCTTTGTCAACAATTTCCCTCTTTTACCAGCTTCTCTCATCTCACTGAAACACCTGAAGCCCAGAAGCTACAACAATCAGTCGTGTCACTGCTTTGTCCATGTCTCCGAAATGCCTGCAACATCGAAGTCCCAGGTGCCAACCCATGCTGCAATGTCACCAACGTTATTCCAGATGCTCCTCGTGATCAAGTAAACACATGACAAATCACTGTCCCACTTTCTGGTACATTCCTGTGACTTGACACCTTACATATGACCTCACTACACTAAGCCTCCTGAACTCTGGAGCAAATATTCAGTTTCCTATCCTCCTGCTGAATTAGCTTAAATGTTCCGAAGAGCATCAACAAATCCAGCACCCAAACCATAAACTGGTACCCCTCCGGTTCAGGTGCAGTCCTACTTGTTTTTACATGTGCCTCAATTATCCAGGTCTATGAATCCCTCCCTCCTGCACCATCCCTGTCGTCGCATGTTCGACTGCTCTCTCACCCTGTTCCTCACCACGCTAGGTTGTGTTACAAATAACAAGCCAGAGATAATAACTGTCTTTATTATAGCTCTAAGTTTCCAGCAGAGCACCTTGAATTTTTTTCCTTACATCCACATCCCTTTTCCGACGTTGGTCCTCCTGTAGATCACGATTTGGGACTGCTAGCCCCTCCTGAAAGATACCGAAAACATGATCTGAATATTCCTGGTGCTAGCACTTGGGATGTAACACACCAACCACAAGATTCTCACATTCGCACAAGGTCTCCTTTCTGTACCATTAACTATGAAGACCCTAATGACAATACTCTCTTCCTTTTACTTTTCCTCTTCCCCTTTCCCTTCTGTCCCAGAGACAAGTAGCCCATTGCTTACCCCTGCTAAGTTATCCCCCAATAGTATCCAAAACGATCTACTTGTCATTGAGGTAAACAGAAAAAGGATTTCCCTGCACTGTCTACATGTTCCCTCTCCGTCCCTGAACTGTCACCAATCTACAATTTTCCTGAACATCCCTGTAACTAATCTCAATTGCCCCACAGCCTCCTGAAAGTTCCGAAGACCATCAGTTCCAGCTCAAATTCCCGAATGCGGTTTCCAAGCAGCTGGAGTTGGGTGCCTTACCGCAAATGAAGTCAGTGGGGACCCTGGTCGTGATCATTACCTCCCACATTCTCGAGAAGGATCATTCGAATGCCCAACCATCAAATCCCGAACAAACTATATGTAGAAGAACTAGTAACCTTTCCAAATCTGCGCTCAGGACATTATGGTTTTGGTTAGAGCAGGGGGATAGGTGGGAGACAATACTGAAATAAAGCAACCACCTAAATATGTTGCCTCATTTACTCAGCTGTCCTTTATCCGCTCCCGCTCAGCTTGCGTTCTGCCTAATCACAAGGTAAGTTTTGAAAGGGTTAACTTACTTTCCCACCAGTCCCTTGGTGCTCGCTCTCGCTCTCCCCGCTGCAGTTGCAAAAAATGTCGACCACTGATCCCAAGTGCTGGGCTTTTGAACAATTAATTTCTCTACCCGGCAGCCCCCTGTTCCTCACTATTGTTGCTCCTGCTACTGCTGCAAAAAATTTAATCCAGACAGCAGGAATATTACAATAGATCCAGAGACACGTAGCGCTGTTATGTTGCAAACAGAAGGCAGTTACTTGATCTAGAGGACAGGAATAATGCAGTGGATTCAGGACTAAATTATTTCCAGCTCTGTAGTAAAATGCTAACTCCTGTGACTTACATTGGTGCCGCCAGTTTGACGCAGTGACCAGGACTCATTGAAACGCCACAACTTAATGACTCGGCTTTAATGTAATGAAAAGTCTTGGAATTTCACAGAAGCCTTCGGCCATTTAAAGTCACAGGATCAAACGCTTGGCCAAAGTGATCAGTTACAAGGCGTGTTATTAAGGAGGAAAACATAGTAAAGATTTTCAAATATTCCGGGGGTAAATTTCTCATTTTAGGTTCCAGACTGCACAAGACACGGTCACCAACCGTAGAGTTTCAAATTCGGCGACAAAAAGTATTTCGAGACGGTATTCTCTGTCCCTAGGTCCGTAGCCCAAACTGCCATGGATACTGGAGATTTGAAATAATGGCATTCAAATGTTGGCGAAACTCAACAGGTCTGGCAGCATCTGAACAGTAGGTCCCAAATGTGAGTCTTCCAACCAGAACAATAACACTTTCTATCTGTGTAAATACTGCCAGTGCTGATGAGTTTCTCCAAATGTCCTGTTTTAATAAAAGGCATCAAAGCTACTTGTTTATTGTTTTGTCACAAACTGAGCGACAGCTGAATCCAATCTGTGTAAGCACAGGGATTCAATTTAACATACTTCGAATCGTTTGGACCTCACTGCTGCATCTGGACAAAGTCTTAGAAGTGGTTTAAGGGAAAAAGAAAAAAAATCAGTAAAATTAAAAGTTGGAAAGAGCAGACGTGGACATTCTGAGGAAAGCTCACATCGTTAGTTTCTAAAAAAGACTCAGATGAGTATCGTTCAGAATGGACACCTCCCACCACCAGCACTAACCCCTATTTCAGACTAATTACTGGACAAATTGGATGGTCCGTGGAGGATGCTCGATCTGTATTGTCTCCAGTTTCAAAGAATGGGGAATAATCTAATTCAAACTTCGAATATTTTTCTAGGGTTAAATTATATCAACAGTCAGAAAGGAATTGGAGAAACTGTTTGTTCACGACTTTTGTGAAGATTTGTACCTCAGGTTGAGGTTCCGATCATGAGTTTGCTCAGATGCTTCGTCAACATGCTGTTACCCAGTATGGTGACGAAACGTCCAAGAGCAAACCTATCAGCTCGGCCAGCAAAGTTGCAACCTGAACTGTTTGTTCAGAAGTCTGGGAAAGTTTGCTTGGCATGTCAATTAAATATATTCACCACAACATTCTCTCTGGAATATATCATTTTTAATCCGGTTCTCAGTCTAGGACTGAGCGAAACTGCAGAAGTTGAGGTACAGTTTTCGAGATCAAATGTTTGACTGAGGTCCTGCTGACGTGCTCAGCATTAAACACCACCAGCACTGTTGATTTACAATGAAGACGGGGATGGGCAGGAAACAAAAGAAAATAGTGCTGAAGATACTAGAGTGGAGAATTTTGCTTTGGATTCTTCCAGTATCACAGCTTCACATTCTTTGCTGATCGCATTTGACACAATAGAAACAAAGGCCGCGTACCAAGCTCATTTCCGCGGGGCCAAGTAGGGATGAAGCGATCACTGACAGAAAATGTCTCCACCTTTAACCCCACCCCCGACCCGTGTGCATTGGGCAAATGTGGGAGGGGATTACAAATCCAGCTCACAGAGCTGGTGAAGCACATAAAACGGGAAGTTTCCTATGAAAGCCTACCACTTAATCAGACAATGAAAGTACAGAGTCCTTAAATCCATTCGGCCCATCAATCACCTCACTGACTCTGCCTGCAAATCACCTCCATTCATATCCATTAATACGGTGCAGGTCACGATCGGATATCCCAGAATTATCTGTCATTCCCCATCATCAAAAAATATCAGCTCCCAGCTAGCGAACGATGGGTGCCCTCCTTGGTTTGGTCCTGTGTCTCTATTTACCCTGTGAGTACCAATCACGGAAAGCAACATCGTGTGAATGAAAAACTACAATCTTACTCAAGTTCGTCTGAATTACAGGCACGGTCTGGGATTTGAACCGCGTTGTGTGGGTCAGTTCTATTGCCCATTTACTTCTCTTTGTTTAATTTGCAGGTTTATTCAGTCAGTCAGTGACACAGAAACCTTTAAATGTTTCTAAGAACGAGTGTGAGTCCCTTACCATCACCTGTGCTTTTAATGAATATCATTGGTATTACACTTATCATTTTGAGAGTGGAACATTCTTCAAACAAACGCAGACAGCCACAGAATGGGAGCGGATCTCCAGCGGCGGGAGATTTGTTCTGTCCACGGATAAAGCTCAAAAGACATTTTCGTTGAAAATTCGGGATGCCAGAGTTGAAGACACTGCCACCTATTACTGTAAAGCTCAATACTCGTGCTATGCACACAGTGACAGGCCTCGGCTTCCCGTCGCTCAAAAACTCTCGCAGGAGATTATTCCAGAAATAAATTGAAACCCAGCTAATCTGCCCAGAAATTCGCACAGCTCTGCCTTTTAATTTTTGCCCCATAATCCAATTTACATATCTACTGTATTATTGTCAATAACAAGATGAATTTCACAGATGCCAAGTGTGTTTGGATGGTGAGTCCTTTGTCGGGATTTGTGTGGCTGAATGGAAGTTAGGAATACTTGATCACGATTACAGGATATTGACACGAGTCGCAATGTTAATCGAACAGCTGGAATCAGGAATTACAGTACACCTGTCAAACCCAAATCTCAACTGGTCCTGGAAAGTTTTAAATTGATTTGCAACATTGTGTGTTTTGTGCACGAGACACAATGAAAGGAGCCTAACCAAATACCTCTGTGCAATTTTAATACAATTTTTCCAGCAGCAATTGTCAATTGTCGGCAAGAAGTTCTCTTCACTGTAATATAAGTTGATATTTTTACTCACTCGAGCAAGCACTAATTTCTTTGATAGATTCTTCTCTGCTTATATGAAGAGAACACTTGACTCCCACATTCATGTGCCATTTTACAAATTACCAGGAAATTAACGAGAGCCAAAGGAAACTTGGACACAAGGAATATTGCTTATTTATCTAAAAGCTCTGAATTTTTAGAGCATTCAATAGCACGCTGGTGATTTCTCGACTGTTGGAGATACCGTTAGTTCTTGTGCAGGGGAGACTAAGAGGAGTATTGCTGTGATGTTATTACCATGTCGATGGACCCGGGACAATGGTGACTGTCACACCTGGTAAGTTACTCTGCACTCCAACTCGTTATAGACTATCTTCATGAATGTTCGGTTTAATATTTTGAACTTCAGTTGCAAAGATACTCAAAACAAACCTTTTGGAAGTAAACTTTTTGTAACATTTTCCAAATTTTGGGGAGAATAACGAACTCGATTCCTGATTTTCCCAAAAGAATTGAGGTTGTGGTATTGAAAAATTACATCGATGTTTCTGGCATAAGCCTTTCATCGTCGATTTTCCTGCTCTTTTGATGCTTCCTGTCTTGTTGTGCATTTCCAGCACCGCACTCTCGATTCTGATCTTCAGCATCTGCAGTCCTCACTTTCTCCTCCTTTTCCAAAAGAATGCATGTATTCAAATCGGTCCTGGGTCAGTGGTTTCACTGACCTGGAGTATTTCTCACAAGTCAATGTTGGGGTCGCACCAGTATGATAGAAAGTGTGGAGACTGAGAACACGAACAACACGAGGTAATTCCAGGAATTACCTGTGGCTGGTGATAGGAATTATAGTCGTTTTTTATTCCTTTCCATTGCATTCATATGTGTCTGCATACAATGAACCATTTCCCCAGTTTTCCAACCTCAGTCTTAAATTAGGAATTGTAAATACTTTTCGTCAATGTAGCCCTTTTGAGACTTCAGTTTGCTATATTTTAGCAGCATAAGGGTACAGTTTCAAACTTGGCCTTTGCACATTTAAAACCAGCAAGAAACGATACCTCAAAAGGAAAACGCTGAGGTGACAATTTCCACGACATTGTCGGAGGTATAACCCTGACAAGAATATTTGGTGAGTTTTATATTGTGATGGGCTGGTCGATGGATTGATGTTCCCTCTCCAATTGGTGTGTTTTGGAGCAAGTGCGGCTCTGATTCATCATACCGTCTCCTGAGATATTATTGCTATCCCTTGTGAAGTGATTACGAGTTCTCAGCTACATTGCATCGCGGTTAAAATAAAGAAAAGTCGTCTAATTTGAACATATAGAATTGTCACAGGATAGACATCCAGTACAATTTACTCTGGGCTGAAAAGTCCATACAATCGTCACAGTTCGAGATTAAGGTCTCAGTTACTAGCACTGCCACAAGGAGAAATAATTCAATCAAGGCGTTTCCTTGAATATGCAGCATTCCGTTCCTCATAAAGCTTTGGAGGCCCAAAATTGCATGTTTTCGCCAGGTCTCTTCTCTCTGAGAAGCAGAGATGCAGAAGGTGACCTCTTACAAATCATATATACCCTGACGCAGTTAATGGGGTGGATGAGATAAAACTCAGAGCAATGGTTCATTAATGTATCATGCTCACTAACAGAATAAACCAAATCATGAAAGTAAAGATGAACTGCTCGCGAAATGTGGAATATTCCTCCAAGCAGAGGATTTAGGTCACATTCTACTGAGTCATTTTTGGAATGTTTAGAAAACCGAGGGAGAAGGACAGATTAAATCTACTCAGCGTTCCAAATCAGAAATGATAGTTAGATTTCATGCGGGTTTGAACATTGGAGTATATGCAGAGCCATAAATCAGTTGGGCAGAGCTCCTGATTCCTTGTCTTCAGATCCACACCGAATACTCAGAAGACAATAAATCGATGCCAGTTCAAATTCATAGAGAGTGCTGGGTTCCCAATGACGAACAGTAAAACCACACTTAGAACCAGTGCAGACTGATCCCAACCGACTATGGAGGGAAATCTGGGGGACCTATCAACAATTAGAAGAAACACAAAATGAAAAAAAATTATACAGCAGAAATAAATGAAAACTAAATTGAAATATTTCATGTTAGAAGTAAACAACCACAAAACGGATATGATTTGAAAAATAATCAAAATAAAACAGTAGTTCCGACGTTAGGTAAAATCTCCTGGACAGAGGTAAACTGCTGAAAACGATTGACCAATCACTTTATTCATTTTGTATCTTGCTGTGTATAATGGCACAAAAATGTTGGGTGACATTCGGGCAGCTATTTTTGAAAATCGTCTCGACAGGTTATAAGAAGTTTACTCGAGTTGCATTTCACCACAGCAAATACAATCAGAAATATAACATTCATAACGGAATCATATAGGAGAGCATTCAACACGCCTGCGTTTACTGCCTTTTTTCGTGTCCATTCAAATTATTCCTACTGTGTTTGGCTTTTCTCCATAGCTCGGCCTTCCTGTCCATTAAAGCTGCTGCTTATTTCCCATTTGAAATTTGCTGTTCAATGAGTTCCAATCACTCGTTTTGGCAGCTCATCAGACATTATAAGAAGACGACATATGAAAGAAAATGTCACCCTATCTCCTCAGCAATTTATATTTCGATAAAAGAGAATAGATTCAAATGGACTGTCAACAAAGTTAACTGCCACAAAACTCAGGTCAACTTCGGTGATTTGCAATTTCCCTGTATAAACAGTAGTTGAATAATTACTCATGTTCAATGTCATTCTGCAGATTCCAGTACCCCGATATCTCAGAGACCGCTTGTGCAAACCTCTCCTGCTGGTGACAACGTTACTCTAAGTTGTAAGTATTCAGAATCCTGTCAGTACACAGTTTACTGGTACAATCAGTCCCCAGGACAGGCTCCGAAATACCTCCTTCAGAGAGACACTACAGGAGAGGCGAAGAAAGAAAATGCTGCTGGACTACGAATTTCGGAATCTTTTGATCCACAGGCAAAAATCAGTCAGTTAATGATCTCTCGAATACAACTAAGTGATTCTGCTGTTTATTACTGTGCAAGGAGTCGGCAGTCAGCACGCACACTGATTCAGGGTACAGAGAGAGCCGTACAAAATCTTGAGCATAGGGGGATTACCGACACAGTGATGCACAGCTGGAAGAGAGCGTTACAAAAACCTGAACATATTGGGATTATAGACACACAGTGAGGCAGAGCACGGTGAGACACGTACAAAAACCCAGAACATGGTGCTGTTGCCGACACACTGATGCAGAATACTGAATGTGTTTTACCAGAACTTGAATAAGGTGAAGATTACAGAAATAGTGACACAGAGATAGCTGTACAAAATCATGTCTGCAGATTTGTAGAGCTGGACACGGAATCCAGGTTTGGAGGTGTGAAGAATGGTTTGTAACCAAAATCTCCATGGTTAAACAGCATATATTGTCACCAATGCCCTACTTATTGAGGAAACATCTAATTAATGGAAATAATTATGGCTTTCATGTTAACCCGTGTTTATATGTAACACACTGTTATTGGAAAATGAACCAGTCAAGAGGGAGCATTGCATTTTGCACAAAAGATGTGTAATATGAACAGTTTCATTAATAACTTGAGTATTCGAATTGGACAAGTATGGAACAGGAAATGCGTTTTGGACGTTTAAGGTTTCTGAGCTTAATTGTTTTCCACCTTTATGCAGAGGGTTGAGATGCATAGTCGATGAACATTCCTGTGTTGTGCGATGTCATGACTTTAGTTTTCACTTCCGAGTTTTATTAAAGAAAGTGAATCCAAATCAACATTTCCACATCAGTGAGATATTGAATTTCCAATACCATGTTTCCAGAAGGATCCAGCTACGTTTAATTGCTGCTCTGCGGAAGTTCTCACTAAAAACACAACTTCATTTAAATTGAACATCGAATGCCAGATATCAATAATCCAGACAGAATAATACTTTAGGTAATGTTCTTTTAGTCTTTCTATAATTTCGGTGCATTCGGCCATGTGTGACTCGTCTTTATTAAATTAATTAGAATTTTCACAGTCTATTTCATTGTATTTCTGAAATTACTTTTTTCTGCTTGTGGTTTGCACAACCATTGGAGCTTGTGCCAAAGTATCTCAGATGTCAGTTAGTTTCAGTTTCTGCAGGTTCTGTTGTGGTTTTACTGTTACTCAGTGGGAACGGCCTCTTCAATGTCTCAGACAATATTAACTCCCTCCAGTCCGTTGTTTAATTTTCTCCAATAATCTCTGGGTTTAGTTTTCATTGAACTTCATATTAGACACGATTTTCAGAGCAGGCCCGGGATATTTGCTTAATTTGCCAGTGCCAGAGTTTGCTCATCACAGAAGCTTCTCTCTGCTCTACATATTACGATATATAAACAGTTGGAGGCATATACACCTTTATTCCTTTCTGCAACCTGTCTTTTGTCCATGTTCTATCCACTCCATATATCAGTAGCTCTATTCTGTTGTAATGCCTTTTCACGAGTACATTTTGATCTCTGTTTGTTCTTTCAGCAGATCTCAATATATTTTAACTCATGATCGTGGAGTCACACACAAGAGCGATTTGCTGAATTTATTTCATCGTACCAGTTAAATTATTTCTGTTCAGTCACCTCCTGTTTCAAGTGTTCCGAAGAAGGGAGCTACAGCCTGATCAAACACTTTCAATTGACATTAATTGTTACTGGTCCCTTTTTCAGCTGGAGAATATGCCATCGCTGATCATGCACAAACACAAAAATTAGAAACATTGAAAGATATTCCGACCTTGAGTCTGCACTGACATTTCCTTTGTCAAGAGATTGATCTTCTCATTGCTAATGAATATCCTTACTTGCCTTGTTGAGTAAAGCTTCAATAAGATTGAATAAACGCAGCATAATCAATTCAAATGAGCCAGCTTATTCTGTCCTGCATGTAGGAAAATTCACTCTCTACATAAATATGACTCAATGGCAGAAGTGTGGCAGGTTTACTGCAGAAATATGGAAAATTGCAAAAACTGAGCTTCTGCTGGTGTCTGACTAGAACTTGATTACTATGGGAAAAAAAAACTTGAAGTTTGTCATTATGAATGTGCCTCTGTCTCAGTGAATTAACATTTCTCATTTTTATTTTGTGAATGCCTGCCACCATAATGCATGTCTCTCTCCGTATTTCTCAGTTACTTAATATCATTTATTGTTTTGAAATCTTATGTACTTACCATTATTTATTGGAGCTTATACGAATGCCAATGTTTGAAAGAAATTAGTGTGTGTGTGTGTGTGTGTGTGTGTGTGTATGTGTGTGTGTGTGTGTATGCATGAGCACGCTCTGTTCTTATCACTGTTTCACGCAGCCATGATTGCGACTGGACCAGTCCATGAGTCCTTGATACAGAAGCTCAACACACATGAACACACAATTGATATATGCACACGATCCTATAAATTGTTTCGTCACAATTGATCAAATTGTAATGATTACCAAATCAGCTCCAGTCTCCGTTTCCATCATATTTTATATCTTCCCAGGTTATCGCTGAAATTGTCCACCTATTAATTTCCAGAGACCAAACGCTGCATCAACTAGTAATGTTACACCTGCGTCATTGCTTATGCTTAACTTCGCTTTGTCATTTCTATCACTTTTGCAGATATTATGCTACTCCCTGTCTCGGTTTAGAATAAGCTGCATCATGTCTCTGCTTGTACAAAACTAGACTCTACCTATGTTGTTCAATCCTTCGATTGTGCCAATGGCATTATACAAACACGTGTTACTTACTCGATTCGACGATGTCTGCATTCATATTGTACCCTGACATATCTCTATTGTTGCTGCAATTTTATATTTTTGGTGGTGTTACATCTGGACAGTGGACACTGCAATTGGCTTTGTCTCATTTCCTCCTGCACTAGAATATGACCCGTTGCTGAATTCCATCGATCAAGTCTCTGTTGCCAATGAAATTGACAAAATATTTTTAAAACAGCTTCCAGGCACTGACTAACCTGATGATTCTCTCGTTATATCAAACATGGACGTTGGTCAACTGTTCCTGCACCAGTATGTCTGAACACGAACTTTACCACTTGGACGACCTCCAATTGTGATTGATTTCATCAATTGAAGAACTTTTCGAATTCAATCTGACCAAAATTTGCATTTAGTGGTTCCCATCACGCCTACTCTCCCTCCATGTTAATTATGTTTTCCAAAAGTTCAATTCTAAATTTATGGAAATGTTTCAAAATTGTTAATGGATTTGGTACGAAAACACATATGAATAAACGCAAATAGTGGAGGAATTTTAAATGGTGGGCTGTTAAAATTAGCATCAAACTGAGATATAACAGAAATGAGAAACAGAAAGGAAAAGTTTGATATAGGTTCTCTGCCCAGTGTCTGCTGTCAGTGGATTCAATTTATAAAGACTCAACCTATTTTCTGAAGTGGGACGACCCAAAAAAATTGCAGCGAGCCTGTTGCGAAAGGGAAATGCAGTCATTCACATTGTTGGAAGGCAGGAAGCAGTGAGGTAAAATTTTCAGTGAACTTTAAATGAGGTGAATGTTGTAATATAATAGTCCCTCTTGAGACAACCACGCGGAATAAATCAGAAGCAATTTGAATACGTCACAAAGCAAACTTCTATACCAATAAAACTTTCCTCCAGTTTATGAGTGATGATGCAAGAGCCAGGCATTTTCCCATTCTTTATCACTTGCTTTCTATTCTCGCGGTTACTGGTGCACCTAATATGTCACTGATGCTCAAGAAAATTATTCTTGCCGTTTATGTCCAGAAATATATCTTTTTATCCTTTCCAGCATTCAACAGATTCTTTTTCCCAAAATGCAAAGCTTTCATTTAGGCAGCTTCACCCCAGTGCATATAGCATATGATGGGTTACTATGGGTGCTATGACAAAATATCACGTATTACTGGCAATTCCATTGTAATAAAATACTTTTTAAGATTAATTTTGCATGTTGTGTACTTTCAGAAACATGTTCTATTGGATGTTGGAACATAAAATTGATGAATGACTATGAATAAACATAAATTGTACCATTGACCAGGATTACATTCCTTACAAATTCAGTAAAATGCATTGTAGCATTTAAACTCATTGCCACATTTGTAGTTAATCATAGTGCAGGAAAGAACCTTTAGGCACTGGGTTTATGACGGTATCCGAATATGACTTATGTTATGGTTGGACCTTACAGATGTTTTGTAATATATACACACATTCAGTGATTATGTAAATATACAGTGTGTGTTTTCATAGGATATAATCAAGTATAGACTTTCCAATGGACAGCACCATTGTTCATGTGGACTTCGGAATTAATTAGAGTTTAATCCAAAAAATGTCGGTGCATCTGCAAGATGTTTAAACTATTGGCAATTTGCTACTCTGCTATGAAGTTTCGCAGAATTTGGGTCATTGTTTTTTTTAACTAATTAATCACAAATATTATTCACAATTATTAGAAAGTGCAATTGCAATTCGTCTCCAGCCACTTCACTACACATTTCAAAGACCACAACAAATTCAGTAAATCAATTTAGTCTCGAAATATATGGGATATCACCAAAATATTTGAAGAAAGGAACGTCTTAAATACGGGAACAGGAGTAGAACAACTGAGGTGAGAATTACAGTGATTTAATCTGGACTAGTCAAATATATAACCAACTCAGTTAGAAGTATAATCTGGACCTGTACACATGATGCAGAATCAAAGTTAGCATGAGATTTCAAACAATTGTATGACTTTAAGATAAAGAATGTGATGAGACTCTGTCACTTTTGAAAATTCGAAGGATGAAATGTTAAAGGGTGAGATGTCACAGGCGAGGAGCCAATTTTTGGTGTTGCAGGATGTCTGGGGATTATTCTGCACCAGTTCATGGGCACCACATAATTCCACTATTTGAACTGGACAAGTCGCCAATGGAATTTACTCAGTGATGAGGGAACAATATTTACACCTAGGACTGATTGCATTGACAGATGCTTGCTGCTGCACGGGATGTTCAACACCTGTCAATTATTGCAGATAAAGAAGACACTGGAAGTGCCACGGTGATTTTTGAAGAGTGGTAAATGTTTGTATGAAGCAGCAGACGGTGTTTGCAGTGAGCTCAGTCAAAGTTTTCTCTTTGAACCTCTCCCAGCCAACATGCTGGTAATCATAATGCTATCTTGAGGGTGGTGTGGTCTCTCCCAGTGCATCACGGAGTATCTTTTAGCTATCACAATGACTGATTTCTTTGTCATCTCCACTGCAGCTATCTTAAATCAAATCAGCTACATTTATTTCAGGGAAAGGGTCTTGTCTACGACTCCTACAGACACTCTCAGCATCGTGCTGGTCTGTGCCATCCGGGATTGCTCAGTCTATCTGACAGTCGACTTTGCTATCGACCAGTTTGTGCCCATCTGCTGCCAGAAGTTGAAGAGTGGAGAGTGTACGGAAAAAACTGTGTTTTCGGTCATTGGAATAGCCTGTGTGCTGCACCAAGAAAATTCCATACCGATTTATCGCCAAATCCTGATATATCTTACAAGCGGCGTCGTGATTTTGCAACATCGAAGCAAATTTCTACATCTGGCCAGCTTGGTAGGCTTATTTTTTGCTTTTCCAGATCTATGCCCCTTTTCTCCCGTTTTTCGTCAGTCTCATGCTCAACTTCCTCAAAATAAGACAGACCCTAGCGGCGAACAGAGCCCACAGAATGCTCCGTGGTGGTGGGAAGCAGCAGGACCCAGAGATGGCTAACCACAAGAGGTCCATTATTCTGCTGTTCTCCATCTCTCTCAGCTTCCTCTCTTGTGGCTCCCTCTCATCTGACATTTCATCTATATGTAGCTTAAAACTGAGAGCTATTTCAGTGGACAGGATTTCAGAGACCCGCAGTAAATCTTCCAAGAGAGGAACAACACACTTCAGTTGAAGGAGCTCAGTGTGTACTGCTCTCATATACACATATTGCAGAAACCTAATGGAAAATAAGCATCAGGAGCAGTAGGATCTAATGCCTATTCTCCACATCTGACATTTCATCGTGACTGATCTTGAGAAAATATGGAATGATTAAAAATTCATTATTTCTCGGCAAGAGGCAAACTTGTGCTGTGTTTCCACACTCCCGCCTCTCTTGCAGCTTCCACACTCTATTGGCCCAGTGCCAGTGCCATTTGTTTATTTATTCCTCACTTTCCATGTTTCAGTTCTGATTGCAAATTTCCTTGCACTTCATTATGCTCTTACTCACTTACTTCCAGCCTCCCTTCATCATCTCATCATCATGGGCTAAATGTAGGGGAATGGCACTGGGTTGGTTGCGCTTTGAAACATTTGATTCCTTTACTCTTTAACAACATCTTCAAGTTATTTCCCCTGCACCTCCATCAGAAATTTGATTTTGTACTTTTATTCAATTAAACAATAACAAATTTTTGAATGAAAAGAAACTACTCAAGAAACTTCGCAGGTCTGGCAGCATCCGTGGAGAGAAAGCTGACTTAGCATTTCGAGTGCAAGGACGCTTCTTCAGATAGTTTCCCATAAAGGAAACTATCTTTTCTCTCAGAGTTTAACTCTAATTGATTTATACATCTGACTGTCACTGATTGTCATTTTGCTCTTTAACAGAAGAAAACATTCCAACTAACTCGGGGATGCCACTGAATGGTGCATTCTGAAAGATTGAACTTTTCTCGATATTGGATAACTGTGTATCAGTTCATGCAAAGCTTTACTTTCAATTTATTTCAGCTAACTGAAGATAATTCAAAAAAATTGCTTGAAAACAAATATGAAGTTGAAAAGAAATTAGAGTTATACTTCGGTTGTGGGTAAAGTGGTGGAAAAAATGTTATAACACAGAGGATTTACAATCATCTCGAAAGGAGTAAGATGATTACAGGTAGTAAACACGGTTTTGTGAAGGATTGGTCCTGCCTCTCAAAGCTTACTGAGTTATTTGAAATGGTGACAAAGCAGGTAGATGAGAATAAAGTGGATGATGTGCTTTATATTGATTTTAGTAAGGCGTTTGATCAGTTACCACACTGTTGGCTAGTGCACAAAATACGAAGGCATGGGATTGTAGGTGATTTACCTGTTTAAATCAGAAATTGGCCAGCTGAAAGAGGGCAGAGTGTGATGGGTGATGGGAAATATGCATTCTGGAATTTAATTACTCGTGGTCTTCCGCAAGCATCTCTTTTGGAGCCACCATTTATACTTTTTAGAAATGATCTGGATGAGGGCATAGAAGAACGCGTTATTAAATTTTCGGATAATAGCAAGTTTCGCAGAGTTGTGCATAATGCTGAAGTAAGTTGGCGGTTACAGACAGACATAGCTAAGCTGCTGATCTGGGCTGAGAGGTGGCAAATAAAATTTAATTCGGAAAGGTGTGAGGTCATTCACTTTGGAAGGAGGAACGGGAATAAAGAGTGCTGGGCTATTGTGGTGTGGATGAGCAAAGAGATCTGTGTGTACATGCACATAAACTCTTGAAAGTTGCAATCGGTTTTGATAGGGTTGCTAAAAAAACACATCCGGTGTCATAGCTTTTATTGATGGAGGGATTGAGTTCCAGAACCACGAATTCATGTTGGAAAAGTACAAAATTCTGGTGTGGCCACTCTTGGAGTAGTGTGTCCAGATCTGCTCACCACTGTTTCGGATGGATGCACAATTTTTGGAAAGGGTTCAGAGGGGATTTATTAGGATGTTGACGGTTCGAGAGGGAAGGTCTTACGTAGAAAGGCTGAGGGACTTGTTTTGTAAGACGGAATAAGATTGAGAGGTGACTTAATTGAGGGATATAAGATAATTCAGAGGGTTAGATATGGTGGACAGTGAGAACCTTTTTCGTCGGATGGTGATGGCGAGCACGAAAGGACATAGCTTCAAATTGTGGGGCGATAGATATCGGACAGATGGCAGAGGTAGCTACTTTATTCAGAGAGCAGGAGGGGCGTGGAAAGACCTGCCTGCAACAGTAGTAGATTCGCCAATTTTAAAGCATTTAAATAAGCATTGGATAGACATAAGGATCAAAATCCAGAAAGTGAGGACTGCAGATGCTGGATATCAAAGTTGAGAGTGTAGTGCTGGAAAAGCACAGCAGATCAGTCAGCATTCAAGGAGGAGGCGAATCGACGTTTTTGGGCATTCGCCGTTCCTGATGAAGGGCTTGTGTCCAACACGTCAATTTTCCTGCTACTCGGATGTTGCCTGACCTGCTGTGCTTTTCCATCATCACACTCTTGATATGGCTGAAAATAGAATAGTGTAGGTTAGATGAGATACAAATTGGTTCCTGTGGTCAGCGTAACATTGAGGACCAAAGGACCTGTACTGCACTGTGTTCGATGTTCTATGAAATGTATTTCATTCAAATTTAACTGTAGGATGTGTTCCCGACACGAACCAAATGCTGATTAGCCACGTTGTTGCAGATTATTTATATTAAAGGAGAGTGCGGTATTTCAAACCAACTATTCCAAAACTCCATCCTCAGTAACTGGCGGTTTGGGGTCATCGATGCCCCCACATTACTTATATGTTTCAGTTGAAATTTTGAAAGAGCATGATGTTAAGAGCTGGCTTACAGTAAATTGAGACACGCTCAGCTGTTCACTGTCATTAAATGAAAGCACCAATCATTCTGAGACATTACTTTCCATCCGGGATAAACAGATCCACAGAATCCCAGCAGTCTAACTTCGAAGACGCTGAGTTTTTGTGTGCTTCACTTCTTCGTGTTGCAACATATTATCTTGTAGAAAAGTCAACTTGTCCCATGAATTTTCCACGCAGCAACCCAACCACCACCACCACACCCACCCACCCACAACCCAACGCCCCCCCCCACGCCCCTACCGACCCCCGAAATTATTCCACGTCCAATGAAAATTATTGTCGAAAGGCAAGTTGTCTTTCTCAAAATGCAGACCCTTAAATCCCAATTTATCCATCACTGTTCTCAATGGCAAACTTGCCTGTTCACATCTCTGACATCATATGACAGTTTTGCCTCTATAGCGGCCATAATGTGATTTGACGGTCTTGTGGTATGTGAAATGGACTTTAAGTCCACAGGGCAATGTAATACTCTCAGAATACGGATTCTACTTCCACTATTGTAGGTTATGAAAGAGAAACCAAAATTTTGTGAAGAATTAATGATGATCACGAATCATTTGTTCGGAAGAACGCTTCTGGTTCAATGAAGTCCTTGAGGGAAGGGAATTGTCGTCCTCGACACTTCTGTTAAAACTTCCATGTGACAACAGATAAACAGCAATGTTCTCATCTCTGAAACCTGTTCAGAACTCTGATTAGATCAGGTAACAGGACAACGAACCTTTTTTAAAATCACAGTCTTTCTGAGCGCTGCTCCTTTGTCACCTGATGAAGAAGCAGTGCTCAGGAAGATTGTGGTTTGAAATAAACCTTTGTCTTATAACTCGGTGTCTTCTGACTTCTGACTTTGCCCACCCCAGTCCAATACTAACAATTCCACATCACTCTTATCTTGACGAAAAGGCAAAACAAAAATGCCATCAATGCCCACAATATTGACAATGCATTTTTAAAACAACTATTCCTATTCCTCTATACTTACTCAGCATGTCTGTGCAGCTCAGTCGGTTCGATTCAGCAGCTGACAGTTCAACAAATAACGTGAGAAATCGACGGTAAAGGTGTCGTCTGTTGAATTTTGATCTCGCAAATTAAAGTGAGGCTGAGTACTCTCATACACTGAGATTTCGATAGAACGAGACAATGAAGGTGAAACACAAATAAAGACTCGAGACACCATCAGGCATTGAGGTGCCACTGAGTTGTGTCACGAAACCAACACAGCCACAGATAAATATGAGCTAGTGGGTAATTGACTAAGTGTTGGTAGATGAGATTCGAATAATTAAATGCTCATTATTGTCCAGTACAATTTGGGTCGTCCAAAGAATATTTTCCTGTCCTGCAAAATTCTTTGATTCTATAACTCCATGGTTTGATGTGCATGCATTTATTCTGGTATTATTTTGTGAGTGTGTGTGTGTGTGTGTGTCTGTGTGTGTGTGTGTCTGTGCGTATGTGCAATGTGCGCACTGTGTTCTTCTCACGGTTTCACTGGGCTATGATTGCCATTGGAGTAGTCCATGCGTCCATGATAAATAGGCTGAACAGGCAATTAATATATGCACACGATCCTGTAAATTGTTTTGTACCAATTGATCAAATTCCAAAAGAATTCATTCGAGCTGTCTGTCTGGATGTTATCAATATCATCATAATATACAGAGCTCCCTGTAGACTCATCAGAACAGATCAATGTCACCGACATCACTTCTGTCTCAAAATGTGAGCAGTGTGGCGAAGTAGCAGAAGTTCCATGACTCTGATCTGATATAATTGAGAATGAATGATTTTATAAACTTATTACAGTCGTAATACATTAACTCAGGATGCTGTGCAGATAAACTGCAGGTACAAACTGGTTCAGATGGCATGTCGTGCATCGGGACACACTGAAATAACATCAGGGTCAGTGCATGAACCAACATCATGGGCAACAAGAAAAGACAAACGGCTACAACTTAGTCTGACGATTTGAGACAAACGTGGTCAAATCGTTAGCGGAAGTACACAGTGATGTAAACGTGATATTTATGGCATACAACTTCCATCTCCAGCACACACCCCAACATACAAGCACACGCACGCACACTCTTCTTGCTTTCAGTTCGAGGACAGCTGCTACAACCTCTTCAAAACTAAGGGGCGGGGGAGAGAAGAAGACTGAGGATTTCAATGACGTGCTTGGGGCAATGATGCTTCAAGGTTTTTGTCTCAAGTCGTCACGAATAGCAGGTTAAAGCAGAGATCATTGTGACAGCTTAGTGTGTGGACACCTGAAGGGCCAACAACCCAACTCAGCCTTGGATATCAGATTACGTTCAGCATTTCTAATTTGCGGCAGGAAGTGGAGATTCTGAATCACTCAACCTTTTGGGTTTTCGGGTAACAGGAACTATGTGACCATAGTTCCTCATGGGACACCGTGAAAACACTTTCCTGTTCGAAAAATTGATCAAAATACCGTATCAGGTTAGTAGATTCTAATAACCGTGGGGTTGATGAGTTATGATGATACTGATCCCAAAGTTAAAGCTTTGAGCATCAGTTTCCAGAATATGTCGATACTCAGATGAATTAGATTTGGGACGTGGAATACTAGGTAAATGGAAACGCCTATGGAAACTTCGAGCACAGAGAGATGTGATAGCCCTTCCACAATACAAAATCATCTACGTTCAGCATGTAATAGGGATGGACATATCAAAGGGATATGTGTATGGAAATAAGGAGGATTTCATTAAACATCATAAGGCAAATGCCTGACAATAGCTGGAATATCGTCAGCAGTTTTGATCTCTATACCTAAAGAAAGACATGTTGGCATTTGTAGCAGACCAGAGAGGTTCCAACAGGTAGGTGTCCAGGATGGTTTATGAGGAGATACGGATCAGATCTTAACTCATCGCGGTTCAGAAGAATGAGAAGCGATTTCATTGAAACACGAAAAATAATTTCTTTGTGTGCTTGACAGGCGAGAAGCAGTAGGTTCTTTTATCTTTTGGGAGAGTCGAGGACCTCCCAATCTCAGAGTAAATGGTCAGCCACCAAGATCAGAGATGACGGGATACATATTATCTCAGGTCGAATTAACTACTGCAAAGGTCTGTCATGCGTTCTGTAGCTCATACTTTCAAGGCTGAGACGCACAGATTTGTACTCAGTAAGGATTCAAGGTTTATGGGGAACAGACATGAAAGTGGAGTTGAGGATTTTGAGATAAACCATAATTTTATTTGAATACCGGAGCAGAAAAGATGTACCTAAGGCCTACTTCTGCTGCACATTCGACTATTTTATTGAACTTTGCATTCACTGCTTTCAGATTTTTTATTCTGACATTTTAACCTGCCCAATAAACAACAATAAACGACAGATCTGTTTCACAGCCATTCATTTTGATCTTATATCAGTTTACCTGGTGGAACTGATCACTTTACTGATAAACCCCAACTGTCTGCATGTCTCCCTCCAGCGTTTTCTTACATAAAACAGCAGCTGGTCCCACATTATTCTTTGTTTACGATGAGGATTGAATTTGCGTACCTTGTTATTTTAAAAATTAGTAACATTTAAATGAAAATTAATGCATAATTAAACAGTGTAGCGATCAGAAATAGGAGTCCATGAGATCATCATGAATGAGGTGCTCGGGGGTGGGGGTTGGGGGTGGGGTGGTGGCTCACTGAAAATCGACTTCATGTCAACATTTAACTCGTTCGTGCACTGAAGTGTCGCTCGATATTCTGGCAGGAATTGTACAAGTTCACTGCAGTTCTCTGGCTCTGTGGGTCTCCGTGAATAATAATACATGGCAGAGTCTGTCCACTGGATTTTCGTTACTTTTAGAGGTACGGTTCGAAAGGATTCATTGAGCTCACTGAAAAAAGGTTCTCTGGAAATCCTTCCATGTATGTTCCTCTGTACCAAAACCTCAACGGATCCACTTGGATATTGATGGTGGCAGAACAGGTAACAAACACTGCTGATTGTCATTCTGTAATTACTTAAAACCTGAACATGATTTCGTTCATTTACTGAGCTTTCACCTGGTGATTATGAAGCAGCGTCTCCTCGACAATTTCCTGTCAAAGCACATAAAGATATCAAGTTAAACAATAGCATGTTATTGCGCCTTTCCCTCCCAGAACCAATGTGATAACTTTGTTATGTTATCTACGTGGGTAACTCTAGTTTATCTCGCTTAGCTTAGGGATTATTCCTCCGTACCTTCAGTGAGGCCGTTACCGGTAGTGAATACCCTTGGTGAGAATTTTAACTACTGTCTGGTCCTAGAAACTTCCAACCCGGTTAGGCTTTATGTAGGTCTATAGGTCATCCTTCAGTATTACCCCTTTCACCTATGAGTGAGAGCGGCTCGCCTTGGGCCAACCAAGCACCTTCCTACCGTTTGTAGTTCTTAACACTTCACAATAATAATACCAATATATCTTAATCAAATAACTGTTCGGCGATTCGTGTGTGTATGTAAATTAAAAATGTAATTTATTGAAACATAAGAAAAGAAATCAATTTATAGTTACTCACTCTTAGCCTTACGATTTTCTTAGCTCAAAATCCCGATTTAAAGTCGCGAGTCAAGATTACTTTAGTTTCTTAGATTCTTCTTAAGTCAAAGTTCCGATTCAAAGTCGCGAGTCGAGTTTACCTAGGATAAAGCAGAGCTTAGTTCCCTAAGTGTCCCTCAAGGGGATCTTTTGAGCAGGCTGCAAGTTAGTTGTCTCTTGTTTGAGATCTTTTGATATTGGTTCAATATGCACAATGTGTCTTTTGTAGCAAGCCTGTTTTGGTTCAGTAGCCGAAGCTACATTGGTTCAGTGTCTCCTGTCAGCTAGTGGCAGGAGCGATTTGCCTGCTGTGAAGCTCTGCTTATATCCCTTACAAAGTTTGTCAAGCAATTACGTCATTAGTTCTAAGGACTGGGATCAGCTGTTTTACACCCGCTTAAAATCGTGCCGCGGTCAGCATTTTAACACATGCTTGTTTAAAGGTCGCGTTTAATATCGTTAGCATACAATAGCATAGGGTTAGTGTGCAAACTTCAAATAAGTTTATCTGTTAAGTGTCCGAAGTGGGCTTTTCAATGTTGATGATTCAGGTTCTTGTGACCTCTTGTTAAGTGTCCGAAGTGAGCTTTTCAATGTTGATGATTCAGGTTCTCGTGACCTCTTGTTAAGTGTCCGAAGTGAGCTTTTCAATGTGGATGATTCAGGTTCTCGTGACAACTTCCACGCGTACATTGAGAATTAACTTAGAAAATTATACAGAAACATATGAAAGAAAACATGATCTACGATGACCAATTTAATTTGCTTTAATTTACTCTCAGTGGGTTCTGTGGTGACAAGTTCTCCAATGAGAGAAATATTGGATAATAAATAGATTAATTTGTCCGGCACAAACCAAATCAAAATTTCAATTCAATGTGCTGGGCTCAGTCCATGAGCCGATCGCCTAAAACTTACAGCTGATACAAGTCATTTGTTTTGACAAGTTCAGGAAGGATATAACTCTTTTGGTCACTTCACAGCAGTATCTGGACATTTCTGTGCTCTGACTGCAAGTAATAAATGAGACATTTTTGAGCTTAAACAACAAAGATCTTTTCAATGTACCAGTTAAGAAAGCTGCAGCGGTAACAACAAAGTAAAAATTAAATCAAACATATTTGCAGAGAAATCATGGCGGATCTGAACAGAAATTGTTTTTTTCTGGAATGGGTATTTGTCAAGAGATGAGATGATGTCTGATATTGATCTCCCTGCTGATTGATTTGTTCTGGACAAACACACCAGATAACATCCAATACAGTGGCAAAATCATTGTTTTGCAAAATAAAATCTGCTCAATACGCCTCTGTTCTGAAAATGGTGACGTCATAAAAAGTGATGGTGGAATGGCATGATATTGAAACATAATTCTGCTGCTGTTGAAATTAGTCATTCCTCCTCATTAGAGCAACTGTTCTTAAACATGTAAAACAGAAAGCATCGCTGGTATAACAATGTTGAAATTATTCTCCCAAATCATCGAAATGGATGTGAAACTATCCAAATGTTGGATCTTGAAACATGTTCAACCTGTTCCTTGTTTTCTCTACAAGTTTCCTTTTGCTTCACTCCATCTTTCATCAATTATTCCCTCCTCTCTCCTCAACATCTTGTTACTTCAATTATATTTCTGTCCATTTGCAGATTGTTCCATCTCGTTTACAACTGTCTCTATTCATGTCTAGCTTATGTCTGCCTCCATTTCGTTTTCAGACATCCTTTCTAAATCCTCTCCTCTCTTTTGCTACATTTTCATGATCTCTTTTTGCGTTCGCTCTCCCCAATCCTCTTTGTTCAATTTATTTCTCGACGTTGGTTTCTCATGCACTTTCTCTCTGCGTTTATCCATTGCAATGTTGTATTATCTCCTTAAATGCGATTACAAGCAATCTCGTTTCAAGTGTTGTTATTTTTTCTCTCTCTATTCTTGTCTTTCTCTCTGTCTTTATGTTTCTGCATCTCTCCACCCAACTCTGTCGGTCATTCTGTCTCCTTTAATCTGTGTGTTTAAATCATTCTTTCCCGAAGAATGTTGCATTCCTTTTTATGCTCCACTGCACGATTTCTTTCTGTTTCCTTTCTTGCCTCATATTTTATCTTTCTTTCTCCAGTTTCAATCTCATTATCTCTCATTATCGTATTTAATATAAATTTATTTATCTGTCCCTCTTCGCAAAGTTCTCCACGTCTATGTCCTGTGTTTGTTCCCTATCTCTCGCTGTTCCTTTCCTTTAGCGTTCTCTATTCCAGATAGTAATCCACTCTTTATTTGCATATTTATTTGTCTTCTCCCTTGGATATCTGTATTTCTATTTTTCTGTCCTCTGTTTTTGCTGTCTCTTTCTCCACTTCGCTTTAGGTCTGATTGGCCTTTTGTGTTAACCACTGTTTCATATTAGAGTTTTATGTTAGTCCCTCTATCCATCTGTTTATCTTTTTTCCTTCTTCTTTCTCTTATCACGTGTGCCTCCATGTCTCTTCATTGCCAAATCGTGCTCTTTCGTCACATAGTTCTTGTCTTTCACTCCACATTCTGCTCTTTGGAGACGAAGGACTCTGTCCAGCTCTACTGTTTTAATGCAGCCTTCCTGGTGTGTGCAACATCGTGTCATGTAATGAAAGAGCAGGAATTTATATTTGCACGGAGAAAATACGAGACAATACTCTTCTGCCAACTTAAAAAGCTGATAACATTGGTCGTGCTGCATGGTGTGAAAATGTTTAAATTATGTGTATCATGCTGATCTCTGACGGGGATGGAAGAGCTCAAAATGACACAAACCAGTAGATCGTCCAAGCTTGTACTTCCAAATTACCTTGTTCGATAATAACCTGGTGTTGCACGATTTGTAAATATGTTTAAACGTTCAGTATCTGCTCCACAAGATATGGTCTTTCTCGGACAATTAATAATTTTTGCCTTGTTGCAGGTACCAATGGTAAAGACACAGCATTCCAGGATCAACACGAAATCACAGTCTTGGAAGGACAAAATATTACCTTGAACTGCAGTTTCTCGATAGCTCCTGTGAGAATTGCATTCTGCTGCGTTCAGCATTCTGCGACATATTAAGATATTTCATAAAAGCTAACAGACCAGGAACGGGAGAGATGTCGAGAGATTTTCTTTGCTGTTTTATAGAAAGGAATCAAAGTGTTTCCTTTATATGTAGCTCTGGTTCATCTCTCCAACAACGCATTGCATTTCTGGGCTGTGGAACCGAGATTGCTGCAAATACAAAAATGTATCTTGAGATTTCCAACTGCTGTCCATGCGAGGGAGGTCCCAGAGCAATAAACCTAGACAACAATGAAAATCCAACGATGAGGGTCACAAAATCATCAATGAAATCGGAAAAAGAGCACTGAACCAGAAGATGTCAGAAACAAGTGGATATCACCGATCGTCTTAGTTCCAAAACCTGATGGGATTCCACGATTTTATGTGGATTTTCAGGAGGTCAATGCCATAACAAAATCACACTCAACCCAATACCGAGATTGGAGGACTGTGAATAAGCCAGTTACATCACTAAATTAGATTGCCTGCTTGGTTACTAGTAGGTAACTTCATCAGAGAAAGTAAAAGAAATTTCTGCGTTTGTAATCCCAAATGTGCTGTAACAATTCAAGGTGATACACTTTTTGAATGAAAAACGCACCCACCAACATTCCAAAAACTCATGAACAGAGTTCTACCATGGCTAACAATCTGTGCAGTCCATTTGGACTATGTAATGATCTTTCGTGAGTGCTGGGAAGAGCACGTGGTAAAGTTGGCAGAGCTCTTTGACTGATTAAGAGTAGCAAAACAAGGAATGAACTTAAACAAAACTGAATTCGCGAAAGTAAAGGTGACATTCTTGCGACATAACATGGGGCATGGAAAGATGACACCAAGGAATGCAAAGTTGAAGACCATTGAGGAATCTCTAAGACCAAGACCGAAGAAATAGTTGTTTTAATTTTTGAGACTAAGCAGATCCTATCAGAAGTTTGTTCCAAACTTCAGCAGCGTAGTGGCACTTTAACAGATCTTCTGAAGAAAAACACAAAATTTCGGTGGACAGATCGATGCCAGGAGACGTTTGACGATTTAGCAGTAATGAGGTAAAAACAATGACTGCAGATGCTGGAAACCAGCTTCTGGATCAGTGGTGCTGGAAGAGCATAGCAGTTCAGGCAGCATACAACGAGCAGCGAAATCGACATTTCGGGCAAAAGCCCTTCATCAGGAAACTGAGCAGGAGATTTAGCAGTAATGTTAAGAAACGCACCAGTTTTAGCGACACCAAACTTTTCGAAACCATTCAACGTTTCTCTCGATGCTAGTGGCATAAGAGTTCGAGCTGTGCTGCTGCAGGAAGATGATGATTGGCGCTTTGCAAAGAAACTCAACGCCTACCAGAGTAAATACCTACGATCGAAAAAAAACTATTGAGTTTTTTACTGGAAGTACTATTTTAATGCTTATGTCATAAATAATGCCATGGACCCAGATGGATCCGCGGATCACAATCCTCTTCTATTCTTGAGGTGCTTTAAAGACAAGAATATGAGACTATTTCGTGGAGTCTTATCTTAATTACTTTCAATTCACAAATCGTGCATGTTGTGGGTCTTAAGAATGTAATAGCAGATGTGTTATCGTGGATTTAACTGACAACGTATAGATGTGTTTGGTACATTCTCAATGACATATATGGGAGGACATTAATATGAACTCAGATTAAAGTCATGTGTATGTCATGGGAAAGTGGTTATAATAAGTTGATTTGTTATACAACAGATTCGAATTCGACCAATCAGTTTAAATTATGCCCCAAGATAACTAAATTCAATCGAAAATGAATTTTACACTTTTGACAGCATTAAACCAATGAAACGATCCGATGTGTTGGGATATAAAAATCGGATATTTGTAACAGTTAACCAGAGCGGCAAAGAGCGCCAACAAACAAAGACTGCCCATACAAAAATGTTCTGAAAGGTACCTTTTCATGTGAAGTCTGTGAAGCAGAAGACTGAATAAAAGACCTAGGAAAATGGAGAGGAAAATACAAAGGAGAATCGAAGCAGCTGACTGGTTTTGAAGTTTAAACTTTTGTAAAACCTAATTGGGGGTTTTATCGTATTGGTACATTGTTGGAGAGTGAGACGTCGATAAATCAATCGGATGAAGAAGGCTTACAGAGTAGGTAATTATTTTTTCACGTTCTCTTTTTCCTTCTTGGAGTTAAAGGAATTTTTTGTTGAAGTAGTGGGATTTGGTAGTTCTTCGTCACACATACTTTTACAGATTACAAGGCAAGGAGAGTTTTTCTAAGTGTCTGGTTTAATTGGGCAGAAGGGTTTACCCTGTGTCGTCACCATCCATTGTCCTGCTGTTCAGCATATCGCTGGGCTTCCTCATTCGATGGGTTATCTCTGCTGCCCGATGTTTGGTGAGGCCTGCTTCAGCGACTTGGGTTTCACTAACACACAGTTCATTCCCAAAAGGTGAACAATGTTCAGTAAATATTCAGTTTCCTCAGCTATGTCTTCATTTATGCATTATTCCAGAACAAGCTCCCAGACGAGTTCAAGAACGTGTTGGTGTCTCTCTGCACATCTCTCACTCGTTGCAAATACTTTTGGATTGTTGTTTTCCTTCCATCTAATGATATCAGCCATTTGATTTGATATTCATCTCTTTCTCTCCTTCCCTCTCAGTCTCTATTCTTCTGTGACTCCCCGCCTTCGTCGCTCTCGTTTATGTCTCAGGACTATTGTATTCATCGTTTTTGAATCTCAAGCGCTGTCCTTAGCTTTGATGAACAAACCATTGTGTCCTCAATAAAGATCTAGGAATTTTTCGTGCTATCTGTAGATCGTTGAATCCGTGCCACTCTCCATAAATATCAGACTTAGTTTCACAGTAGCAGCAGCTCCATGCAATTCACCTCCATCCACGACCACCACCACCAACCCCCAAAAGCACCTGATGACGTCCTCCTCCTTTTCTGCACTGCAAAAAAAATTAAATTTCGTGATTCTTTTACTTTACGTTTCGTTGAATGTCATACAAAGCAGTCAGAAATGAGGCTCTGTATGGTCTTTAGACCATTAAATTGGTCATACATTTGCCTGATACTGACTGTCATTTCTCTCCTGCTGTGCATACTCCGAATCGAAGAAGTACACCACCTAATGATCGATTTCGAGAAATTCGACGCGTTGACTTTCCATCACTGAAATGTTGCATGTTTGCGGCTTATTCTTTATTGTAAGCTATATTATCATTGGGAGACATTTGCCCTCCTCCTTTCTTAGTATTTTTTAACTAATGTCTTCGAGCGTGTAATATATTCAAAGCGTTGAACGACTCTGTTGGTCACTGTTCATGACCAAGTTGAGCTTAGAATCACGGAACTTTCAGTGTTCGTATTGTGTGAAAATGGAATGGAAAGGTTAACATTAATTTCTAATAGACATTGAGTGGAGTCGAAAGGATAACGTTGCTTTCTCCCTACAGTTGATGCCAGATCTGCTGAGTTTTGCCAGCTAGTTTTGCTTTGTATCAGATCTCCAGCATCCGCAGTTCCTTGTTTTATTGCTTTTTTGCAAGTTGTAACACGAAGAACAATAAATAATTCTGATGACATTATCCAAAGATTCTGAAGGTAAGACTTTGGTAAAATCTATAATTATTTTTATTTGCACAGTTGGCCCAGTCGACCAACTTTAACTATTTCTGTGTTGCATCTGAAACCACAACGCACTTTCTCGTGACACCTGAGACACACAATTGAAAATGGTTCCACCATACAAGAGGCGTCCCCGCTCGCTTGTCAATCAGGACTTTTCCTGGTGAAGTCAGTTAAAACAGTGTGAAGACTGACAGAAAATAAAAGAATTTGGACAATCATAGAATCACTACAGTTTGAAACATGCCATCCGGCCCATCGAGGATACGCCAAACCTCCGAAGGGCATCCCACAACCCAGACCCACTGCTTCTCCTTTGAAACGTATATTTCCCAATGGTTAGCGCAATCCACCTAGCCTACACACCCCCAGGCACTATGGCAATTTACTTTAGCCAATCCACCATATATACACAACTTTGAAATGTGGGAGGAGAGCAGACCGCTTGGAAGAAAGCCACACAGAAACAGAGAATGGACAAACTCCACGCAGACAGTCGCCTATAGATGGAATCAATGGAATCAAGCCCAGGCCACTGTGGTACTGTGAGGCAGCAGTGATAAGCACTGAGCCAAAAAACCCCAACTGCAACATCTTTACATGTTCCATTACGTTGACAACAACGTCTATCTTTAATCAGATTATATTATTGTGAAACTCCTACATTATCAGAACTTAGCTGAAAATATTTGTCTCTGTTTTGTATGGGGCATCAATTTCAGCCAAACTGTATAACCGGCGGGAGAACGTGAATTTGCATGCAGCCAGTTGTTATGATATGGAATGTATGAGCAAATGTTTCGTCGATAGGAACAATAAAAAAAGCCTTTCAATTATAATTGATAAGCATGTGCAAAAAAGAGGTTAACGGTGTCAACTCTGTATAATATATTATGGATAGTAAATCATTCAGTTATTATATGAGCCAGTAGGCACATATAATTACAGAAAACAGTCATAGGAGTATATAATTCAGTTCCTCGACCCTGTTCCACTATTAGGCGTGGTCCTGATTGGTCATGAAGGTGAATGCAATGCACTCATCTCATCCTCCTCCCATATCCCTTGATCCCTTCAGAGACAAAAACGAATCTCGATCGACCAAAGGAGAGAGTGTGAGAGATAACGAGTTTATTTATGTGAGAGAAAGGTAGTGAGATTGTGCATGAAAGAGAGAGAGTAGGCAGAATATGGAGGGCCGCATGGTCTCTGTACTGTTCTTTGCAAATTTCTCCTTCCATGTGTAGCTGTGTCTTTTAGTGCGGAGAGAATACTGGGACATGTTACAATTACTCGTGTCAGTTGATGTCTGTAAATTTCACTGTTTCTCAAGGTGAGCCGTTGATGTTGAACACGAATGGTAATTACCTTTGCTGATTGTTCAGTTTCTGAATTTTATCATTCCAGCTCACGTCAAAAGGCACAACTGGCAGGATGAAAACTAAAATCCAGAATGCTCACTTGTGCAAAAGATAATGTGCCTCATGCTGCATCCAGCAATTGTGTGCTTGATCTTCACATGACTCCAATGTATTTTGAAAACTCAGTGTTCATCACGTGTCAACTAAATGGCTTTTCTTGTCCTACTAAAAACTTCCACTAGTGAAAGGCTATCGTGAAATGCCGTTGTAGGATTCAAATATATGCAAGGAGAATATTGCTGTCGCTTTCACATTGGAGCCACCATCAACAGATAGACGCTGATAAAGTTCGTCAGAGATAATGCAATGATCCCACCAGCGAAAAAGGCGACTCAAACAGGGCTGGCCCCGGTAAAATCCCAAAGATTCTCTGTAATACCGCTCGCTCTCGTTAATCCCAACATACAGATATTAATACTGTGAGGATGAAAGACGAAGGCAAGTACCTGGCCTTCTGTATTCCGAGAAAACCTTCCCTGGATTAACATATTTATGGCTGTTAACATAGGAAAAAGAAGCAAAATTTTATTTTTGTTACTTGTTTACTGAATGAGGGTGTCGCTGGTAAGGCAATGAATATTCTCCATCCCTAACAGAGATTACTTAAGTGTCAACCATATTGCTGTGGGTCTGGAGACACATGTAGGTCAGACCAGGTGAGGATGGCAGTTTCTTTCCCAAAACGATATCAGTGAACCATTTGGGTTATTAATACAATCGACAATGGGTTCGTAATCCTCACGAGATTCTTAACCCCAGCTTTTTAAAAATTGAATTCAAATTCAACCGACGGCAGGGGGTCCATACTCTGTGCCCAGATATTTAATTAGATCTCTGTATTAACAGTCCAGCAGTGATGCCACGAGGTGGTCTCATCCTCGTCTCCACCTACATTCCCTGATGAAGTTCAATCCTGTAAAGCAGGAGTGGAATCAACGAACAACAGCAGATTTCGGAGTGACTGTGTTATGTCTGAAATTAGCCCTCAGTTTAGAATGGAGAAATATGATTCATAAGTAACTATTCTAGGTTGTATATTGTCCTTTCAAAAGAATGAGAGTCGACTAGAAAATTTGGTCAATAACAACGGCAAATACTGAAGAAATTGGTTCATGGCTGACAGCATCCTAATGAGGAAGAATGATTCCATAAGGGGTTAAACCAACCAAGTTTAAGTCAGAAAGCTAAAGATAAAAAGGAAATTTGAAACGTACATTGAGAGAGGTTAAGAGGTAAGAAAGAGGATTGGAAAGACATGTTGAAAATATAATGGAAAAGGGAGGTAGACTGCAATGAGCTAACAAACCCCCATCTAATTCTTTTACACGTTTGTGATCTTTCTGTATGAGCTTAATGTGTTGAATATGGAAGGTGGATACAAAGACCAGCCAAACCCATCATGCTGTACGTCTCTCAGATACAGAGGCTCATTTAAAACAGCATTTCACTGATGATGAGAGCTCCGTGCAGCCGTTAGCCCCAGCCAATGGTTCTTCAGAGATCTGAACACAATACAGTAATGCATACATGTCGCATTTCGATGAATGAAAATGAAGTGAACAGACTCCGTTGTTTGACCAATCAGATCAGAAGAGGAAAGAGGGAACAGTGATCTTAAGGCGAAATAGAAATAAGAAATCTTCACATCACGATTTTTTCAATGCAACTGATGTGTAAGATAATCAGAGGCTAAAATAGGGTGGACAATAAGAGCCTATTTCCTCGGATGGTGAAGGCGAAAACAAGGTTTCATGGCATTAAATTGAGGGGTGATAGATTTAGGACAGATATCAGGAGCAGTTTCTTTACTCAGAGATTAGAAGGGGCGTGGAACGGCCTGCCTGCAACAGGACTTAATCTTGCAGATGTTAAGGGAATTTACATGGCATTGAACATGCAAATGGATAAAAATGGAATGGTGTAGGTTTGATGGGCATCAGATTAATTTCACGTGTGGGTGCAAAATCGAGGGCCGAAAGGCCTGTCCTGCGCTATAACGTTCTATGTTCTATATTCTGTATGTTTTTGACTGGTTATTATTGTTCAGATGTGTTTTAGAACTGGCTTTATTATTGATATGCTGACAAGGTCTGCATGATACTGTATCGCCGAACCTCTAGTTCACCATTCTAGAGTTGCAAATATGGAAGTACGGGGCAGTGCTGAGTAACCTGCAATTTGTTTTACGTTATTCTCGTTGCACGACTGTTTGAGTGCGAGAAATATGTGACAGGTTGTTGTCTCTCAAACGAGTTCTACAATTCCTTATGTGGCTAAAGGATTCTCTTTAACATCAACTAGTCCCTGCATTTTCGACAGCACAACGTCACTGAAGCATTGAAATAGCTTGGGACATGTCAAAAGGCACAAAATACATTATTTTTATATCATTCGTTGAACTAACGACGTTAGCTCATTTTAATAGGTGGTTATTAATGATTAAAGCTTTGTCTTCGAATGAGATAGATGATGTCACCGTTAATTCTGGTTCCACCGCAGATGTGCCCTTCATCTCACTGTTTCATTGACATGCTCTCATGTTCAGTGGCCCTCTGACAGTTTTGTGCTGGATCGACCATGTTCTGAGTGTCTGTGGGGCTCAGTGTACAGTAATAAACCGTGATTCTGTCAATTCTATTTTCAACACATTCAGCTGTGTAGTGCGATTCACATGATCAAACTCAGAGAAAAGGCCGAATTCTGAAAGGTGTGTCTCTGGTCTTGATGTAATGGTTCTCTTCAGGAGATATTCCCTGACGCAGCTGGAATGCTGCCAGAAACAGAAGAGTTCAGGATCGCTGCTTAGTGTAGCTATATGGTTGTAGAATTACAGGACATCATCTCCCACATTCAATGTGATTGCGGCTGGTCATTGTAAGACAGAATCTGCGCGACAAAACACAGTAAGAATCGGGAGTGAGACTAAATTTAAATAGTTACTTAATTATTTTTATCGCCCAGAATCAGTCCGTTCATCCTGAACAATAAACAGAGAAATAATTGGTAGGGAAGTTGAACAAGAATCTGTTTCATACAACACTGCGACTGGAACAAGCAAGGACTTTGGCAAATGAAATAAAAAGTTCTTCAAAACACAGGCCACACCTTTAATGAGGTAATTTCCCATTCCCCTCCCAAGGGGACATCGGGAATTAGTCGGTTAATTTAAGAGTACGGCCTTTGACAAGTTGTTTCAATCGCCTCAATCCTGTCTGGCTTCCTAGTCTAACTCTTTCACTGCCTTTTTTTTACCAAGTACAGTTGTTAATTTACCCCAACTTTTGCTCTGTGTTGGGACAGGTTTATATCCAGATGATTTTCATCTGTGGAGAACGTGTTGCTGTCTCTGTGTTGCCAGAACTGCTCGAATCAATTTAATTCCCAGCAAAGAGCAGAAGCATAACGTTTCACAAATTGTGAACCTACAGTTCAGAAGAACTGCAGCTAGGAGTAATAAACAGAGAGCTGCAGACGATCTGTTTGCAGAGATATCACGTTGAATATGATCAGAACTGGCCAAAGTTAAAATTGTTTTCGTCAAGAGATGGGAAAGCCTTGAGTAATTCCCGGACCTTTGCTCATTGGTTCATTATAGATATTGGGTGACAGCCAGGTAACTTGTAGCTGCTTTATTCTTAAATTGCATTACTTTCAAGCTCCTGTTAGCCTCACTTCATGTCATGATCTTTGTGAAAAAGGAACAAAATACTGAAAAACTGTCACTGGAACTGAAACGTTGATTCAGATACTGCCAAACTGGGTGAGTTTCACCCGGTGTTTCGGTTTTGTTTCAGATATCCAGTAACTGCAGTTCTTTATAATTTATTTAAAAAAACAAACTCAGTTTGTTCATCTGACAACACCGTGATGGACAGAGTCTAAACAAAATATCGCCCCATCAATGTTATTATTTCTGTAGTCAACACTAGAAAAGGGAAGTATTTCTTGTTCTTCAACTATCAGAACTGGAGTTCCCCAGTTAACATAGCTGCTCTCTGACGATGACAGCTCCCTGCAGCAAATGTGGAAGGACTGTGTGTCTGAGCGATTTGGAATAAAATAATTAGGTAAATAAAAATAATTTTTAATGAATGTGACGGTAGAATCGAATGCTGTTTTCTCTGCATTTGCTGGCAAGTGCCATTGGCTGGCATGGTAATTCAGTGGTTGCAAGGCTGTCGCAATGCACTGGGTACATAGGTTCTATTCCACTTTCTGGCGAACATCTCTCATGGTGTGTACAAATTTTTGCTGCACTCCAGGTATCCGCACACAGTTCAATCATGTGCAGGCAATGTGATTAGCTGTGGGCAATGTGTGGTTACTGGAATGCGATAGAATAGGGTTCATGTTTTTCAGTGGGTCAGTTTGGTTTCAATGGGCTGCATGGCTTACTACCATATTGTCGACATTCTACATTGTCAAGAGCTGGTTTTGTTTAACTTCACCTTTTATCATCGCATATGTAACTTATGCACTTATATCAGATGCAGTGTGTCAAAAAGATGACTCACCAATCTATTGCCATGCCATACACCATGTTTGCACAAACTTAAACAGTTAATACAGGTGTTGCAGTTTGTATTGGTGTTAACGCTGGTGAGTCAAAATGACATTGTTGAATGGGTCAGGACCTATCATAATGGCTATTGCAAGGGATCATGTTTATTTTTTTTCTATCACATTATCTCTATTGTTTTTCCTTTATAACGGAAGTGCCTCTAATTACCAGTGCTTTTGATACGATATTCCAAATCAAAATACAAGTTGCTGCTTCACCTGTTGACGCATTTAGCAAATATAACAAACCCCAGCCCACAATTCGAGCTTTCTAAATCCTGAACCAGAAGTCGAAAGGTTGAAGACCTGTCTGCACTTCTCGATTAGCAGGACAAACGAACCGTTTTTGCGTATTTCCACCGTCAAAAATGTGCATCTGATATCAACGTAATTTTAAATTTGTCAGCGATGTGGTCACATTAAGGCATAAAACATGACAACCCTGATGAACAGACCAAGCAAATGAACCAATCTGACTTGTCACATCAAAAAAGTACATGAAAAGTGAAACTGACAGAAGCATCAATTTTAGGTTTAATATTGTGGCGATAGAAACGAAAGGGAGACAGAAAACCATGGTTTGTGCGGATGAGCGCATCAGAAGTCTATGGAGCCAATTCGTCCATGGAGTTGATGGCAGCAGCTGCATTGCTAATTGTCAAATTGGAAGGCATCAAAACCGGAGTTAATTTGCTGTTGGCAGAACTATAAATGAGCTGAATGATCCAACTTAATTGTTTCTCTAGAGACACCAAGATGGAATATATGTGGGACTCTGTGTATTTTTCAGAGCTCAGTTCTTTCCAATTGCTTTAGTTTCTGGAGGGAAAAAAAACAATGCACGGGCCAGCGAAAGGACTCTTCTTTGGAATTGCTTACCCCATTGTCGCTGCTATTGGTGTCCCTGGTAAATAATAGATGACAAAACGATAATGTTATTTTCTGTTCTATAAATCTTCTGGCACATTGCTTTTCAGGTCCAGGCTGAATTTATTTGCAGAACTCTACATTTTATGAGATTGAGATAGATCACTAGGCAGCAATATCTTGAGCTGCCACTTTATATACACCTTTAAAATATGTAGCTCAATTTGTTGCATGCAGTGTCACAAGTATATCATATATTTGCGTGAACATCAGTCAGTTATTTTGCTGAATATTAGTTTCTGTAATGATGTTGCACACAAATCAAAAAATCACTTAGTGACTTGTGAGTGATTGTGTGTCATGTTGCAAGCAGTTCGATTTTCGAATACACATCATATGGCATCATTATAAGTAATTCATATCATACAATGATCACGTTAAGGGCATTCTAACTTCGAAAAATACGTTAAGTTATTACAAAAATCAATGGTGAGACTTTCATGAAATAAATAAGTTATGTTGCAGTGAGTTCCCATTCAATAGTCAATATTTTAAATGTGATTTTAAATAAGACATGGACACATTTGAAAAGGTTTAGGAGAGAGAAATTTGCTAAAATCTGTGACGAAAATTGTATGATGCTGATAGGTTTTGTACATTTTCATTCAAATTTTGTGTAAATACTCATATTTTAATGATAATGCAATATGGATGTCTCAATTTGCGTTTAGCACTGGAGAAGCTGGAGTTGTCCATGTTCTTTCAGCCGTCGCATTATGTCAAGATTGATTGATTCGCAGGAGCGTGGATATTAGGAAATTCTGTTGAAAGATGGAAGGAATACTAGTGTGAGCAACAATATGTTTATCAAAGAGATAGATTATTAGAAGCATTCTTAAGAAAGAAGAGTAGAAATAACCTTCCAGGGAGAGACTTCCAGGGATTAGATGCTCGACAACTATAGATTGAGTGGGAGAGATGACATGCTTCAGGGATGCACAACAGAGCAAAATGTGAGGCACGTGGTGATGACAGACGTGGTTTATGAATTCTAAATAGATGCAAGTGGCAATTACTGACCTAATAAACATTAAGATGAGATGAATGAAAGTGAGGTGTTGCCAGGCGGAGACCCATTGTATGCTTGGGACAAGGGATGAACTGCATACTATGCGAATGTGAGGGACCAGGGTGACATTCCATCCTTGTCTGTGTGAGTTTTTCATCTGCTTCCTGTGTATGCAAAGGTGCCTGCTGTTTGATCAGGAGTCGTCCCATAGTACAAGATATCCACATAAGATGATTTGGCCAAGCTAAATTGTGCCATTGTGCACAGGTGATATGCAGTTAGATGGGCTAGCTATGATAAACACATGATTACGGGGACATAGTGGGAATAGATGGGATGCCCTACAGAGATTAAGTATTCGAACTGCAAATGACGTCTTTCCCTGCATTAGGAATTCTCTTTGTCTGCAATCATTGAATGGATAGGTGGATATTACCAGACGGAAGAAGTGGTAGTGATACAGATTTCAGTAGCCCCTGTTTTGACTAATGATTTATCCAGCAGTGACACTATACTTTTAGAAGAGTCATTATCTCAGAGTGATGAATGAATGTTTGAGATGATAGCAGTAACAGGATGGACGAGACAATGGCAAGCATTTGAAATTAGCATTGTACCAACTCTCTCTTTTGACCACTTGCAGCCAACTTGGTGTCAATCATAATCCTATCCCGAGGACGATGCGGACTCTCACGTTGTGTCACCAACTACCTGATGGCGATAGCTTTCGCTGATTTCCTTGTTATTTTCACTGGCTGCATTCTGAACAGGATCGGTCGCATTTATCTTAGGTACACGATCCTATCTGCTACGCCAGTGTGTGCATTTAGTGCAGTTTTGGTCTACATCAGCCGTGATGGATCAGTCTGGCTGACAGTAGCCTTCACCATTGATCGTTTTGTGGCCATCACCTGCTCGAGTCTGAGTACCAGATACTGTACTGAGAAAACTGCATTGCTCGTCATAGGCGTGATCTGCTCCTTGTTCTGCAGCAAAAACATCCCTTTGTTCTTTACCTATGAACCCTTGGTTATATTGGATGGGAGGCCTTTGTTCTGTGGCCTCAAGCCTATGTTCTACACTTCACCTGCTTGGCAGACCTACCACTACCTTGACCGTGTCTTGATTCCACTTCTTCCATTCTTTCTCATTCTAGTGCTTAACGCCCTCACTGTTAGACATATTTTAGTGGTTAATGCGGCCCGCAGGAGGCTTTGTGGCTCTCTGAACGGTGAAGATCACGAGGTTTCCAAACGCAAGAGGTCTATTGTTCTGCTGTACGCCATCTCCATCAGCTTTCTACTCCTGTGGGGCACATATGTCGGAAGATTTCTCTACATTCAGGTTACAGGACAGGACTACTTTGGTGGACTAGATTTCAATAACCCAAAATACACACTATCAGAGATTATAAATATGCTCCAGTTACTCAGTTCCTGCAACAACGTCTTCATCTACGCGATATCTCAAAATAAGTTCCGAGAGGAAATGAAGAACGTGCTAATGTGTCCTTTTGTCTTAATCACCAGCTGGTTTAAATGGCAAAACACGCAACAGAAAATCACCACATAAATTCTCTTACATCATTGTCTATAAGAATGTTTTACTGCATGACATTTTTGGGTATTTTAGCTTCTGAACTCGTGAAATCTTAGACTCTCTGTTGTAACAATAATTATAGAATACGGAACAATCGAAGGTGCTGAATTTCTGGGTGGTGTGGAAAATCAAAATCTGCATCTACGATCTCTATTGCGGAATTCTGAGAGGGGAGCAATAAATTGTGTATGAAATTGCCCCAGCGATGAGGAACACCAGTAACAGTAATATCTAAAGATCGGTGAGTTTGTGCCTACTTGCTTGGGAAATGAAAAGTTTGAATGCAGATGAGGTCGAGCGATTTAAAATCACTTGGAGTCTGAACAGGCTGGAGGAGGTAATAGTTCCCGTAGAATGCAAGGATTGACATGCAAACAATGTACAAATTTTAGGAACCTGGGAGACGGAAGAACAATGACACAATCAAGTTGATCAACACAGCGAAAATTTAGAATTTGTCAGCATCTAACTGGGAATTTGTTGGAGGCAGAATCTAAAGAGACTTTTGAAATGGAAGACTTGCATTTCTGAACAGCAGAAATGGTTCTGTTCTATCGAAGGTGACTGACCTCTGGTGAATTGCTCTTTTGGAGGACATTCACAATAACCGAATAGGCTCCCTTTTGCGCTCTAATATTTCTCTGATTTCATTGTTAATTTGAGGACCAAAAAGTAAAATCAACTTTACATAACATTTCCACGACGAAAGTATGTCTTGCTGATGGTAGTGAAATCTAGATTATGTACATGGCGTGAATCTGGTGCTGTGTAAATCGTAACTGCACTGGACCCAGTGTCTGTTTGTATTACATTAAATGAAACCATGTACCCAGTCATACTTCATCAAGTGATACCTTTGATTGTATTGCAGCAGATCATGTTTCAATTTAGTCTCTATGCTTGCCCAGTTACTGAATCGGAACGTATGTCATGGGCTTGCATATTTGTCCATTCAGCATGCTGCAATAATCAACAGGACAATGTCTTGTAGAGCTTTTCTCTCGTTTCCAGTTGTCTGTGTGCACCACGTACACTTTGGATTCCATGTAATCATTAAAATCTGTCGAAAGCAAAATTGCATAAATGTAAAGACTCGGCCTGAAGTATCTTGTTGGCAAAGTGTTTTTATATCGAGATGGACCTATGCGGGACGCATAAGTCATTTCGTAAGCAATTTAAAAATGTGGTGGTTGGTTTACTTGATATTTTCCGCACCCTCAAGCTTTTTTTTTACCTTCGTTTAAAACTGTGAAGCGTTTTGCTGGACTTATTTCAGTACATCCGTCGACTTTTGGATTTCTCCATGAGTATCTGTGTTCCACATCAGGATTGTCACAAAGTTGGGTTTCATTTGTAATCTAAAATTCAGAGAGACATATGATTGTGTTGGGATTTCCTCTCGATTTTGTGAACAAAATTCGAAGGTGAACTCTTCTGACTGATTTTCCGAATTAATCGCTCAGGGTAATATTCTACAGGCAAAGCGGCAGGCGGAATGAAAATTCAGTTAGTATGTATTCTGAAATTAACTAGTTCCTTGAATTGTGAGCGTGACACGGAAATCAACTGGTATGTTTTTTTTAAAAAAGACAAGTTTTGATATCGGTTGGATAATGCAGGTTCACAATGTTTCTAGGTGTGCATGTACCCCAAGACCTGATGAGCCGTTTGACTCTTCATTGACCTCTGAATATATTTTACAATGCAGTCAATTCAAGGAGCAATTAGGAAAGGGCAAAAACTTTTGCCTTTACCAGTGACAACAGCTGGGGTTTTCTGGAAAATTGATTTATTCGGAATTTCCTCATGAACCACTCATACCAGTTCAAACTGTTGAAAACAGAAACTCACAGACTCTGCAGTATACTGCTTCTCGCAGAGACGAGCAGACAAGTAAGCTTGAAATGTTTCACAATTCGTTTGTTGGTTATAACACAAAAGTTCAATTATTAGAAATATTTTCTTTGAATGGACTAACGCTGCTCATTTAAGGAATGAATACAGAACTTATTGCGTGCCTTTTGAGATGGCAAAATGTGATTTACTGTTAAACAAATGAGGCGCTGTAGAAAAAATAACAAACACTTTTGTAGTAGTGAAGTATTTCGATGAAGCATGGAACAACAGCACTCATTTGAGAGACATCAAAACGTCACATGATTCTAACCATTAATACATTGGAAGAAACTGAATCAGTTCAAACACATAACAATGGAAGCCAGTAGAGGGCGTCTTTGTATCACTTTAAACAGAAAAGAGACTGACAGGCATGCAAATGGAGAGAGAGATTGTGAGCTTCTTATTCATCAGGTTTTAATCATTCATTCAACAGTCCCTCCCGGGCAAAGTTTGTCCCATTGCAGGCATAGATGGACACATACACAAACACACACGCACGTGCGCGCGCAGGCACACACACAGACACACACACACAGACACACACACACATCGAGACTCACACACACATCGAGACACAGCTCCACGTGAGCAGCAATATTTGATGACTTCAACAACAAGAGAGACAGAAAAAGAGAAAGAGGTTTTCACACTTCCCTTTGAATCAACCTCCAAAACAACAGACAGTCGATCGCACCCAGATTCAGATATCGAGATATTCACAAATATGGAAACACACATTATTACACACTAAATAAAAGCACTCATAATTACAAACACGCCCAGAGTGTCTGGAGCAAAGGCATCGAAATATGCAGAAAGAGAAACAAAAGCACAAATAAATGGACGCGTGCGCACATGCACATTCACTATCTTGGTCTCTCTGACAGTCCATTTCTCAAATTTTACATTTGAATTCTTGAAAACGTCGAAATTCGGAGAGTAGAGTGCAAAATTGGCTTTCTCTATGGGTTGGAGTACCGAGAGCTGAGCTCTCATTCTCCCAATTGTGTGTCCATAATTTAGGAATGATATGAAGAAACATGACTTCTCACAAAGGATTGAGAAAGTTAGGAATTCTAAATGGAATTTGTAATCAATCAGCAAAACTATTCCACCACAATCACAAGATAGAAACAGACATCTTTACTCTTGGTGTGAAATTGATGAACGCTAACAGCAGAGAAAGACATTGATTTGCTCATTGGTTAGTCTACAGTTTGTTCTGTCTTTCTTCATTATTCCTATTGACCTTAAAATGAACGAGAGAGCATAAAGGAAGAGAAGAAGCAAAATTGTTCGCATAACAGAGGAAAGAAAGTCTTGGCCAACTAATGATTACATTTCAAAACCAAAAGGCAAGTTCCATCAATGTGGAGCATTTCTGAGAGACACGATTGGGAGCGCCCACGAATAACATATTTAGCTCAATCACAGGGCAGGTATGCAATAATAATTGCATTGGATAAGTTAGATGTGGACATGAAGTTACAGTGAGGTGACGAACATCAATTTTTAAAACGATCTGAAACTTTGAATGTGAAAATGTACCATATATAATGTGCCGTCCCGAACTATACCCAGTGCTCACTTTATGATCTAACCAGGGATTTGTACAGCAGCAGCCAACTTTACCTTCCATCAACACGTTGTATACGGTGGAGAATATTTTGAAAGTCTATTGGTATAAATGAAGACATATTTGATTTGAAAAATTGCTGAGAATGGACACTAAATTTGAAATCAACTTCCTAAATACATACACAGTTGCACAGTACAGAGCAGAACCTTTGGCTCAACCTTTTAATAAACTGGTTGTGACCCACTTGCCAGCATTTGATATCCGTCGAAAATCTTCCTATTCATGCACCCAACCAAATGACTTTTAAATATCACAATTGTACCCGACGCTAACAATTTCTCTGGCACCCCACGAATTTCAAACACCACCCAAACGCTCTCTTTATTACGTGTTTTTTTTAATTATTTCAGAATTTTATTATTGCAGTATCCGAGATTGGACTGAAAGCCGAGATATCATTGATGAAAAATGTGTTAATAAATACAAGCTCTGCGAATGCCCTGAAGTTATGTGGAATCGGATTCAAAAACGTACTCTTTTATTTTGCAATCTCCCCTGTCCATGTCCAGACCGTCGCAATAGGATCATGAGCAGTGCAATTCCGATTTGATCATGCACTGTAGGCATTGTGAAAGATGCATGTCCAATGTGGCCGCACCTGCTGCAGGGTGATGGTTACTTGGTCTCCGTGAAATGTGAAAGAAAGCAGAATTTGGGAAAGACATTGGAGGTTGTGGCGGGAGGGGGTAGCTTTTATTAACACCGATTACAGACCTCAAAACCCGAATAAGGCACTCATAGTCCCGCACTGACAATGAATTAGCCTGAAGCTGTGGTGCCGCGTGTCTCAAACACAAGCCACAACGACAGGTTGTTATTTTTGTTGGTGGGGTGCAACGGCAAACAGCGTGCTTGCGCATTCATCCTGATTGTGGAGTGGCAAGCCATGAATTCCTCTGCAAAATGGACAGGGGTGGGGTTTATTAAATCTTTTTGCTGGGGATTTACCCACGGAAATTTCAAACTAACAGGAATACTGCAGGAAGGCTGGAAGTGAGAAGAAAGTCATGTCTGGCAGAATCTTTGTAGAGAAAAGCAGATTTTCCAGTAATACATACGGGAGGCTGAACTTGAAATGTTAATGAGCATTTACTCTCCACAGATGCTGCTGGATGTGTTAAATTTCTCCTTCATTTCAGATCTCCAGCATTTACTAAAGAGAAATGTTGATCATTTTTGACTTTCCATTCTGAACTGGTATTGAAGGTCTTTATTGCTTTTTTCTGAAGTGTATCTAAAGCAGAGACTCGGCGGCGGAGAAACTGAACTCATCTGTCACATCAACATCGTTTAATCCATGATGTTCTGAGCATTTGTTTGGAAGTTAGAAGACAAATGTTCATTTCTTCTGTCTGTCGGCAAAGGCTGCAGCTAAGAATAAGATCCATGAAGTGGAAACCCAACTTCAATGGATATGAATGGATTGGAGCCAGATAACTTGCAATCACGTTGTCTTGCTTTCAAGCAGAAATTGTTCTGACACTTTCGAGATATATTCCCATGAATGGTGCATTCAGTGGTCGCAACGTCAAAGCAATGTTGATGACAAAACAGAGAAAGAAATTAAGATTCTCACGGATAAAGCACTTGTGACAAGCGCGAGGGTGATAGTTCACTGATGACCAGGAAAAATTTGGATTGTTCTGGGATAATTGAATAAGTAAATGTTCGAAGCAGAACCAAAGTTTTGAAAGATGGCAGAAGTGAACATAGCTTTGAAGCAAAATCTCTTCAATAGTCATGTCACTAATAAATGTGCAATTAGATGAACATGCATGAGTACTCAGAAGGCTTCGAAAGATTATCCAGACTGGCGAATTCAATTTCACCTGCGCTAGCGATTTTGGGAAAGGGTTCAAATACCCGACTGAGTTGGAAATTCATTGATGCTGAGTATGGAAAGGGATTCATTGGGTCATCACACATGCTGACATATCAGCGCATTCACACTGCAGAGAGAAGAGACGTTTAAAATGTCCAAACTGCGAGAACTTCTGTACAGTTTCTGGTGAACTGATTCTTCATCAACGTGTTCATAATGACGACAGACCATTCTTCGTATCTCACTTTGGCACTGGGTTCAAGAGATCATCTCAAATTACTGTATAATCAGCGAAATCATGCCATGCGATTACGATCTCTGGCGATGAGTGTAGAAAGATATTACCCACTTCATCCAAACGTTTGGGACATCAATGATTCGTCTTGCCAATGGGCAAAAAGCCTTTCTTGACTGGTGGGAGGGAATCTAGTCACACTGCAACAAATGCATAAATGAGATCGCATTCATATCTTGTAATACATTGTTGTACGTCTTGAGATAGACAATGAAACAAACACTTTGAAACGTACTTTGGCAGAAGGTCTATTTTAGGTTGGTCATTGAGAAGGTGACTACAGATACTTCCAAACAGTCAAAACAGTCACGCAGTTTTTTTGCGCACAGACTATGATTACCAATGTTGTGTATGAATGGATTTCACCAAGAAAGAGCTTCCACTTTTCTGAATTGAGTTGATGTTTTTTTTTATTTTTTTTACTGGACGCATCGACGACCTGGTGGTATATTTTAATGAAAGGTAGATGGAGGTTTAGAAGGACTTGAGGGACAAGCAAGTGACCTTTGACTGTTCAATTCACTGCCGTTAAAGGTGGTACAGTCGAAACTCAAAAATAATTAAGAAGAATTGAGAAGTTCTCACACAATGTCAACAAAAGTCTACAAAGTCAGTGACACTGAAAATAATTCCATTTGTTTTAGCTCAATTTACATAGTCCTATGTTGCACACATGTATTCCCGAAACTATGAAGTTTCTGGGATTGGAAGCCACTACATTTTAAGATTCACTACCATGTTTACATTCCCGATTATCACCATTCCTATCTACGTAATCTCCTGCTGAAGCACAGACTTCTAAAATATCTGAACTCATCTCATTCAGGTCTATTATATATTCTTGAATTAAATGGCTTAACAACGTTGGCCACTTTTCCAGTTGCATCAGACAAACACTCTGGAATTTCGTCCTTAAACTGTTCCTACTCTATATACCCAAATCGTCCTTAAATACATCCCTGAATCCATTCCTCCATGACCAAACTATCTATCACCTGTTCTAATATGACCTAGACAAAAAAAAACATTGCGGATCTGGAGACCTGAAATAAAAACAGAAAGTATTTTTAGAAACTCAACACGTCTGGCAGCGTCTGTGAAAGAGAAACACTCCTAATTCAAAATTACTGTCCTCTAGAAATGAAGAGACGTGGAAAATTGCTGGAGTTTTGACTGGACAGAAAGGTATGTAACCAGATTCTCCCCAATGTTCACTTGCTGATGTTTCAGCCGGATGATGACTGAGTGAATCTCTTCCACAGTTTCAGCAAGTGATTAGCGTATTCTCTCCTTGATACCACCAACGCGTATTCTGCACAGAACGGCAACTGAATCGTTTGCTACATAATGCAACATTTCTTCATGTTAGAGATGCATTTCGGAATAAAACATGCTTTACTCTCTGTTCTGATCCATCAGATTATGGCTTAAGCTTTGTCCGCACAAGCAATACAAGTGCAATTTCTCTACAATGCAAACAGGGTTTTTTTCCTTCCATCTTCCAAACCCGATAATACTTAAATGATAAATTAGTCGACTTCACCCCGTTCTAATAGAATGGTTGGCTCAAATTTCCTCCATGCGTCATTTTTTCTGCCCTTATCATTGTCTGTGAAATTGATTTTTAAATGGAAAAGCATCAGGGAGAGTACATTCAAAATCACAAAGGCAGATTGTGAAATTGAGTTGAAAGGATCTGATTATTTCTGTGGAAATTACTAGGAAAATGTGACCAAGAACACTTATCAGGTTATCATTGAATCACGACTTTTTAACTAATAGCCTTCATAATACTCTGGCATTGATTGAAGGACAGAGAGATATGAGAGGCAGAAAACGAACAAGGAGGGTGAGTTGTTCCTACAACAGCGCAGGAATGTTGACAGGATCTTTCAAATTCTCCAACACCATCAACCGGAAGGGCCAGGGCAACAATTCTCACACACTTCACTTTAACCCGCATACTGTCCTGTTTTGTGCAACATTCAGCACTGGTGGTATTGATGACCAATCATATCAACGAGTTCTTTCCAGCATGTAAACAAGGTCTTCGACACAGAGTCAATGCTTGAGTTCCAGTCAGTCTTCTTCAGACCTGGATCTGAAACCTGTCTGTGAGAAGCAACAACTTCACCACTCAGGATGCAACGAAATGCAGTGATATTGGTAGCAAACCACAGCCTCGTTATAGCAAAGAAAGGAAGCCTTCGACCACTCCTCTGTGTGTTACTGCCCCATTGTTTGCCTATCACACTTCAGTTTATCCTGCCTCACCTTGTTCTTCAACAGAAGTATTGTTTCAGGATCTCGTGGAAGAATGAAACTAGAGGATCTTAGTTCTGTGATAATACGACTGACAGAGTACTGTTATCTGATGAAGAGAACAGGGACAATACACTCACTTAAATCCTGCTCTGTTATAACGTACTATACATTTGGACTTACTTTGTTACAGCCTCTTTCAGTGGTCTTCTCTCACTCAACAACAAGTTGAAGATGAGGGTTTTCACGTAACGAAGTGTCTCAGAGTTGCATAGGTACTTAAGGTCACATTAAACGACATGACCAAATGCTTGGCCAAAGCAATCAGTGGTAAGGAGCGTTTTCAAGGAGGAAAGTAAAGTAGAACTTTTTCAAATATTTCGGGAGAAAATTCCAGATTTCAGGGTCCAGGCAGTCCAAGGTATGGTCACCAACAGTAAGGTAATCACAATCGGCAATGGAGTGTGTTCGGAATCGGTGTTCTATGCACTTGGGCCTATAGTTTAAAATACGTGGGTACTGGAGATCTGAACTTATGACATTCAAGTGTTGGAGAAATTCAGCATTTCTGGCAGCCTCTATAGAATGCGATACAAAGGTGAATCTTTAGAATCGTTGCAATGTTTCTCAATGACTTCCTCTTTTAACATAGGTCTTCACATTTTCTTGTGTGTTGATATATTATAAATGGAGCATCATTCGAATCAAACTGTGCAAGCGACAGGGATTCACTTTAACAGGTTAAAAATTCACTGTGTCTCCGTGTTACACCCAGAACAATTTTTAGCAGAGATTTAAGGAGAAGCAAACAAAAACACAGTAACATTAAAACCTGAAAAGAACAGAAATGGGAACATTCAAACATTCACATCATTAGTTATTGGTAAAGTCTTAGATGAAACTTCTTCAGAATGTACACATCCCACCACCAGCAATAAATCCGAGTCCAGAGAAGGAAAGCAGCAATGCCTCATCAGACTGATTGTTGGAATGATCGGATTGTCCCCAAAAGAAGCTCAGACTGCATTCTCTAAAGTTTACAAGAATGCACAATAATCTAATTAAAACATGGAAAATCTTCCTTGCGTTAAATTATAACAGCAGTCTGAAAGGACTGTTGCAGAAACTGTTTTTTTTTAATGTCTGTGAAAGTCAGTTCATCAACGACATTATGTATGCTCACAACAACATTCTCACTGGATAATATCATTTTGACCCTGGGCCTCAGTTGCAAGACTGAGGGAAACCACTGGGTTGAAGGTTCAATTTTCCTGATCAGATGTGTGAACGGGGTCCCACGGAGGTGCTCAGCATTAAACCATCACGAGAAATGTTGAATTAACAAGAGGTAGAGAACGGGGCAGGTAGTTAACAAAAGTAATGCTGGGGACAGTGGTGTGGGGAAGGTTATTTTTGCTCTCTTCCAGCATCATCGCTCCACATTCTTTGGTCAACACATATGACGAAGTAAGAATATGGACAGAGTACCCAGCTCATTACTGCAGGACTAAAAAGGAATGCCGCGATCATTGACAGAAAGAAATGTCCCCACCTTCAACCCCACCACCCACCCTTGTGCATTCGGCTAATGTGGGAGGTGATTACATACTGAGTTCACAGAACTGGTGAAATGACATAAAACTGTAGGTTCCCTCCTCAAACCTACCGCATACTCAGACAATGCACGCCCACAGATCTTGAATCCACTCCGCCCATCAATCACTTCATGGACACTGCAGTGCACAAATCCACTCCCTCCATCCAAAGTACTTCAGTCCAGGTCACGATTAAAAAGTCCAGAGTAATCTGTCGTTCCCCTAACAATCATCTAACTATCAGCTCCCAACCCGGGAAATATGAGTAACTTATTTGGTTTAATCTTGTGTGTCTGTTTACCCTGTGCGTATCGATCACAAAAATTAACATTGCAAATTTCAAACAACACTGTTGCCGAATTCGTCCGCATTTCATTCAGGACCTGCAGTGTTATTGCGTTGTTTGGGTCAGTCCTAATGCCCACTCACTTCTCTCTGTTCAATCTTCAGGTTATTTCAGTCAGTCAGTGACACACAGCCCCGAAGCAGTGACTAAGAAGGAGTGTCAGACTCTCAAGATCAACTGTATTTTTAAAAGTGGTTATTCTTATCATTATTTTGAGAGTGGAGAATTCTTTAAACAAACGGGGGCAGCGACGAAATGGGAGCGGATGTCTAGTGGCGGGAGATTTTTTGTGTCCACAGATAAAACCCAACAGACATTTTCGTTGGAAATTCGGGATGTCAGAGTTGAAGACACCGCCACCTATTACTGTAAAGCTCATTACTGGAAAGTCACACACAGTGATGGGATACGGCTTCCATCCCACAAAAACTCTCATTGGAGATTTTTGCAAAAAGAAATTGAAAAAGTAGCCAATCTGCCCAGAAACCCCCACATTTCTGTCTCACAGCGGCTGCCTCGCAGTACAATTTGCAATTAGACTGGATTAATGTTAAAAACATTCCATGATTCACAAATCTTTGGATGGCAATATCTTTGTAACGACTGGAGTGCGTGAGTGGATGTTGGGAATGACTGATCATTGTCAAAGGATACTGACGTGAATCGGAGTCCTGTTCTAACAGCTGAAATCAGGAATTGACGTTCAGCTGTAATGCCCAAAATCTCAGCAAATCCTGTGAAGTTTTACACCGACATATACCACTGTGACATTTTGGAGCAAGGCACAGTGAAAGAAGCCCGATCACAAACATCTTTACAAGTAAAGTATACATTCTCCGGCCGCAACACTCAATTGTCAGCTTGAAGTTCACTTCACTGTAATGCAGGTTGATATCTTTACAATTCCCGTCAAGAACTAATTTGTTTACTCGATTCTTCTTCGCTGATATGAAGTGAACGTCCACCTCCTGTACTCCTGTACCATTTGATAAAAGAACAAGAGATGAACTTGAGCAAAAGGGAATTTGGACACGGAGAATATCGCCTATTTATTTAAATCACTTGAATAATTAGTTTGGTCAAACAGCGTGCTGATGATGTTTCGATGCTTTGAGGTAACATTGGTTCTTGTGCAGAGGAGACTAAAAGGAGTATTGCTGTGTTGTTATGACGATGTAGATGGATCCGGAACGTCGGTGACTGTCACAGCTGGTAAGTGACTCTGCATTCCATCTTGCTATTGATTATGTTGCTGAATGATCGATTCATTGTTATTAGCTTAAATATAAAGAAAGTAAACAAATATTTTAGAAGGAATCGCTTCTGGTCCAATATCAGAGTTGCTTGTCAGCAGAATATACGTGCCAGGTCCTGGTTTGCACAGGCGAAAAGAATGAATGACACCTGGTCCGGAGTCAACGGTTTCACTGTACTTATGGTATCAATGGCCAAACCGGTCAATAGCGGGACATCAACAACATGGCGAACAGGTGATTTAATGAATAAAGAGTGCCGACTGTCTGGGATCCATTCCAGGAGTTATCTGTGACCGAGGGAGCTCTTTTTGTTGCTTAGGTCACAGAAGCAAGCTTTCAGAGCTTTGCACCAGGCAGAGATTCAAGCCCAAATTCCAAACGTTCAATGAAAACATTTCACCCACGAGAAAATCAGGAATACTACTTGGCGAACCTCAGGTCGAAGGTATCTGGCTGTACGTCAAGAAAAGTTATCCTATTTGAGGAATGGGAGTCAGGAATGACCGAGTTATCATTTCTTCTCAATTCATTTCATATATGCATTCGTTTAACCAATCATATTTCCATTTGCCTGCCTCAGAATTGAACGTGAGACTGTAAAGATGTTTGGTTCATTTAATGTCGATGTTTTCAGACGTCGGTTTGCTGTAATGAAGGTGATTATTGGAACCAGCTCAAACTGAAGAATGCTCATTTAGAAACAGCAAGTAACATTTCATCAAAAGGAATATGTGAAAATTTCTGGGCCGTCGTTCAAATTAAACCCCCTCATCAGGATGTTGTATGAGTTATATGAAGCAAAGGGCTGGAATGTTTTCTACTCTGAAATGTTTGTTAGAAATTTGTTCTCCTTACTTGAGAATGAATTAATTTGTTTTCGAACAAGTAAAGCTAATATTCACTCGACATTCATTTGAGATAACGTTATTGTCCTTTGTGAAGCTATTCTGAAGTGTAAGCGCCATTGCCTACTGTTTAAAACTAGCAGAGTGATGTAATATGAACATGTAGAATTATTGAGGGGGTGGACGGATCGATGGAATTTTCCCCAGATAGAAAAGTCTATCCAACAGTGTCACAATTTGCAATTAGGGGTCAGCAAATCGGACGACGAAGAGCAGAAAGTTTTTCAGACGATCGATTGTTTTGAATCAGTGGCATTTTGTATCTCAGAAAGCAGTGGAGACCCAAGCGTGAACTGCTTTCGCTGGTTCTGTTTTGCATTAGGAGCAGCGAAGCACGAAGAGACTTCATGAAAATCTTAAGAACGATGGCCTCGAAACTGGGATGGAAGAGACTGAGCTCAGAGCAATAGGCCACTAGCAGAACAAATAAAGTAACGAAGGTGAAGAAATGTGCAAAATATGGAACTTGCCATCAGAGTAGTTCGAGCACATTGTATTGAGGCATTTATAGAAGGTTTTGAAAACACAGGGAGGAGAATGAAATACACCAACACACTGTGTTAAATGGACAATGTGAATTAGATTTCAGGCATAAGTGAACGTTGGCATAAACGAGCAGCAATAAATCAGTTTGGCTGAATGGCCCTGTCTTCATTTTTACTGCAAAACTGAAAAGATTTCCACTCAGAAAACAATAATCCAATGAAAGTCATTGCAATTGAGGGAAATATGAAAGGTAGTTTCCAGTGTGTAACAATAAAACCACCATGGAGACAGTACAGACAGAACCAAGCAGACTGCTGAGAGACGTTTGTGCAGGTTGCCATGATCGCAAGAAAAGAAAAAGGCACAAAGGAAAACCAGAAATCAATTGATACGAAATTGAAATATTTCACGTCAGCTGCGAATGGTGAGAGAAGACAGTGACGCGATTGGTGATAAAAGTGGATCAAAAATCGGGTATACTCACATGAACAGAGGTAACATGCAGACAATGATTGAACTAACCAGTGCTGATCAAACCCGACATTTATTTTGGATCCTGCTCTCCGTGATGCCACAACATCGTTTGGTTACATTTTGTGTGGTGAAGTTTGGAAATTTATTGTAGAGTTATAGCATCAAACAAACTATCCGGTTTCCCAAACCAAAGTTTTCCATTTGCCAGCGTTTGGCCTGTATCTATGTAAACATTTCTGCCCATCATAGATTTCCAAACGATTTTTAAATGATTTCACTATACCTGTCTCTAAGATTTCCTTGGCAATTCATTTCATATACACTCCACGCTCTGTGCAAAATAGCTGTCTTTTGTGTCCCTTTTCAATCTTTCTCCTTGCGCCTTCACCTTATGCCCTCCAGCTTTCAAGATGACGACAAGATGATCGCTCGAGTTTGTCTGTCAACAAAATGTGTGGATGTTATTTTCTTGAGAATCCTTTGTAATTGTTCCTACTGCACTTACGTTCTCCACATAGCCCTGCATTTTTTTTTTTGCCTGATTCAGCTGCAGCCGATTACCCATTTGAATTTTACAGTTGATTCTGTTTCCAGTAGCCGTTTTGGCAATGTATTGCTCATCACAAGAGGAAGATATGTAAAAGAATTGCCATCTCATCGCCTCATTGGTTTACATTCAGATAAAACATAACATATTCGAATCTAATATCAATAAAATGAACAGAATAACTCCCGTGATTTGCAATTTCAACATTGACTGTATATGTGTTGAATGTCATCCCACAGGTTTCGGTTCCCTGGTGTCCCGGAGTCCACCACTCCAAACTTCTGCTGCTGGTGACACCGTTACATTAAGCTGTGGATACTCAGGGATCTGTCAGTACACAGTTTATTGGTACTGTCAGTCCCCAGGCCAACCTCCGAAATATATGCTTCAAAGACACACCTCAGAAGAGCAGAATAAAGAAAATGTTGCAGGCGGACGAATTTCTGCTTCTCTTGATGCTACGGCGAAAATCAGTTGGTTAATGATCTCGCAAACACAACTAAGTGACTCCGCTGTGTATTACTGTGCACTGAGTCGGCTCTCAACCCGCACCTTGATACACAGTACGGAGAGAGCTGCACAAAAACCTGAACGTGCTGGGAATTACAAGCAGAGTGCCACAGATCACTGAGACAGATCTAAAATACCTGAATATGGGGTGATTACAGACACAATGATATACAGCACGGAGAAAGATTTCAAATAAATGTTCCTCAGGATGGAGTATATTGTTATGGAAATAGTAACACAGAGCACGGAGAAATCCGCACAAGAAGCTGAACACGATGGGGTTACAGACACCCAACATCACTGAGCGCAGGGAGAGCTGCACAAAATCATGTTGGCAGAGGCTTGAGGAGGTGAACTTCGAGCTGGAGTCTTGGATGGATTTGAGCGGGATTGTCTTTATCCAGAATCTGCTCGATTGATTAGTATTGATTGTTTGTCAATGCTCTGTTTATAAAGGAAAACATCCTGTTCACGGGAAGAATTCTCGCTTTATGTAAACCAGCGTCTAACATAACGTGTTTCTTCTTTACACACTGATAATAGAAAATCAATCAGTTAAGAAGATGGCGTGTTACATTTTACACAAGAGGTAAACAGCATGAGCAAATTCGTCAATACCTCGTGTATTCTAATTGAATTATTATTCGAACAGGAAATGCGTGTTGGACAGTTGGGAAACAGCAAAGGTTTGAGGAGTATTTCGTTTCCAGCTTCATGGGTGGGGATTGGCATGCATATCGAGTAACATTCCTCTGTACTGTGTGAGTTCGTGATTTCAGTTTTCAGTTTATAATCTTTTCTGAAGAAACTTAATTCCAAATATACATTCAGACATCAGTGGCATGTTTCACTTCCAAAAAGCATGCTTCTGAGACATACCCATCTGGGTTCTCTCTGGAACTGCACACAGGAACATTTAACCAAAAGTATAAAAACACATAAATTGAACACGGACTGTCAGAGATCAGTGATTTTGACACAGCAACACGTCAGGTAATAGTCTTTTTTTTCTAGTGTTGGCCAAAAGGAGGTTCGATATCATCGCTTTCAAATTATTTTGAATTTTCGCGGTCAGTGTCTTAATTTCTTCAAGTACTTTGTTCTGTTTGTGGTTTGTGCCATCGTGGGAGATTGTTCCAAAGTCTCTAAGTTGTCGGTTGGTTTCAGTTTGTATAGATTCAGCTGCGGTTTTACTGTTTCTCAGTGGAAGATTTCCCTTCAGCATATATGACAATCCCAATTCCCTCCAATCATTTGTTCGATTCTATCCAATCTTGTGGGGGCCGAGCGTTCTCTGAACTTTATATTATTAACAACCTGCAGAGCAGGTTCAGGACATTTACCTAATTTGACCCCGCAAATGTATGCCCATCACATGAAACTCTGTCCAATTTACACTGAATGATATATTAACAGTTGAAATCATGCAAGTATCTCTTCCTTTCGTCATTCTTTCGCTTCCCTGTTCCATCTACTGCTTGTATGAGTGTTTGTATTCTGTTCTAATATGCCTTTGCGTGGATGCATTTGTCTTAATATCTCCATTTGTTGTTCTAGTGAATTTTGTCACGGAGTCACGAATAAGAACTATTTTCTGAATTCAGTTCATGTAACCAGGGCATCATTTAAAACATCCCTGTTCAGTCACCTTCACGTTCTATGTTTTCTGGAGAAGAGTGATCCAACCTATTCAAACTTTTCTTCAGCCGCAATATACAGCTATATTATGCAGGGAGTGATCTTTTGTGGAGTCAGTGCACATTAAGTTAATTCCTTTTTTACTGGATGACATCGAATTTCTAAAATCGCACTGAGGAAATCATACCAAATACCACACAAGGCTCGAGATTGGACTGCCCTTCTAACTTTTACTTTCGTGCACAACCAATGGTAACATATTAGATTAAATTTCCGACAGTTTTTGAAACAGACGCTAAGGCCCAACAAGTCCACACCGGCCCATCGAAGATTAACTCACTAAGACCCATTTCCTTAACCTACATTTACCCCTAACTAATGCACGAACATTATGGACAATATAGCACGGCCAATTCACCTGACATGCAAATCTTTGGATTGTGGGAGGAATGCCACGCAAACATAAAGAGAATGTGGAAACTCCACAGAGGCAGTCGCCCACGACGGGAATAGAACCCTAGTCCTTGGCGCTATAAAGCAGCAGGGCAATCACTGAGCCAACATGCCTGTGAAGGCATGCCTTAGTAACAATGTAAATTTATATTGAAAAGTAGCAGATAGCAATCATTTTCTTCCTGAGCATTTTATTATTATAAGTTCAACCAATTTTAATGGCAGTTCTGCAATTCTCTGCAGTGCCCTGAATCATCGGGATTTTTTTTTCACATCTTCTCAAGTCTTTTATTTGGATTTATTGACAAATCATTTTCTCCGCTCTCAACATCTGAATATCGCAAAACATAACGTCACTTTAATTTCTATTTTCAATTAATACGAATATTGAACGATCCAATTTAGCTGAACAGGATATCCCAAACGTTTTTTCTCTGATTTCTGAATTCAAACTAAAATTTGAAATTTACACGAGATTCACTTTCCCTGGTCAAGAGTCTTTATTAAACTATCTCAAATATCTGTGTCATTAATATTTTCTTGCTAATGAACATCCTATTTGATTGATCTAAGATACTTGTAGTAAATCATTCAGGAAAAGAAAAACTTGATAATTTCTTGATGAGCACATACTCATTATAATCTTTCCAAGGCTAATGGCCAGTCCTCATCAAAATAACCTTTACTGACACCATATTCCGACACAGCAATGAAATGGCATTTCTTTTCTTTTGTGGAAAATGCAGAACTAAAATAAATTTAATATTTAACAACTTTTTCAAAATGGCAGAGAGAGGACCAGCTGTCCACTATAATTGCTCTTATTTTAGTCATAAATATATCAATACAAGCGGAAATTCTTCTGAAAGGATTGAGAGGCATAGCTTTCCTTGCTCCAAGAAATCGTAAAGAAAAGTGTGTTTGAAGTTAACTGGCGTGGTTAAACCTGACTGACCTTGCAAGGAGAACCATGATTCTTAATGGAACCAACACCTCCTTACTGAGTTTTATAAGTGCAGTTAGTAAATGGTTATGTTTATTCTGAATTTAGTAGCGCGACGTTTGGGGAGATGTATAGCCTGTCTTAAGTTCTGATAACCTTTATAACATTTTTGTTAATTTATTAATGAACAGTAACTCTAATTTATGTAGTCTCAAGACAATTATACATCTTTAAGAAGTCAGATTGGAGCATATCACCATTTCGTTAGCCTGCTTCACATAGGTTTTAAATTAAATTTGTAATTATTTGACCCACGGTGGCTGTACTCGAAAGTTTTGAAGGACCAGTTTTCTAGTATATCTGGTCGGCATGGACGAGTTGGATGGAAGGGTTTGTTTCTGAGCTGTGCGCCTCGATGATTCTATGCTCTGTGGTTATGGCTCCCTTAGTGCTACCCCAGTTACTAAATTTTATTTTACGAGCTCTATCTCTTTAATCATTGCATTTTTTCCCATTGGAGCTAATGGTCATGCTCGAGCAATAACGTCAAAGGACCCCGTGCTCTATCTGACTTAGTTTACATCTAAGTACGCTCTGTATCTCTTACAGTTTCACAAGGCCATGATTGTAATGTGTCTCGTACGTGCCTCCTTGATGACCAGACCGAGCACGCAGTTGTTAAATGCACAAGATGCTATGACTGGTTGTGCAATTGCAAGGTTGACCGAATCAGCTCCTGTCTCTGTTCACAGTTATTGATCAAACTGTCCACCTATTTATTTCCATGAGACTGGACAGTGTGTCAGCTAATTCTATCATAGCTGTGTTATTGTTTATGCTTAGTTTCACGACATAATTTCTGTCCCTTTTTGCTGACATTACGTTCCATCCTGTCTCTGCTTATAATAAGCTACACTACGTCTCTGCTTCTATTAAACTAGGTTCCAGCTTAATTGTGGTTTCTCAGGAGTGTGTTGATGGCACTATGCATTCACATGCTATTTACTCGTTTCGAACATGTGCGAGATCGTTTGGAACCTTGAGGTGTCTTTAATAGTGGCTGCAATGTGACATATCTATTTTAAATTTTCACGACGTCTGTCCCCCTGAAAATTGAAAGTGGTTTTATCTCATTTGCCAATGCACTAGTATACGACCCTTTCTGCAATACAATAACCAAGTCTTTGTTGCCAATGAACTTGGCACCATACTTTTACGTAATCTTCTAATACTCATTCATCTGTTGTTTTCCTGTTACGTTAGATATTGAAAATTGTCAACCGTTTCTGCAACAGAAGTCATCAGCAGAACTTCAGAATTTGAACACCATTCTTGAACTTGTGATTTACATGATCAAATTAAGAATTTTTCAGATTCAACGTGACCAAAATTTCCATTTGATGCTCCCCACAATGTTATGGTGTCTTGTTTGTTAACAGTGTTTTCCAAAATTTGAACTGTAATTTTATGGAAATGTTGAAGCAGGGTTAAAGTATTAGGCATGAAAAAGCGTACAAAAGAACGCAAACGAAGAAGTAAACTGAAGTTTAAAATACAGATTATTCAGCGAAATCGCAGAATTGGTAAGCAGAAAGAAAGTTTTAAGATAGGGACTGAATTCAGTGTTTGCTGTCAGCGGATTCACAAACTGAAGACTCGACATCATGTTTTGTGAAGTTCGAGGAACCAAAGTAATTACAGTGAGCCTGTCGCCAAAGGGAAATGCAATCATTCACCTTATTGGAAGGTAATCTCTTTGTTCAGCGAAATGTAAGTAAGGTGCATACTGTGACTTATTTGTCCCTGTTGTGAGTATTGAATAAATGAGGGGCCATTTGAATGTGTTGCAGAGCAAACCTCTATGGTGACAGCAACTCCTGCAGTTCCTGAACGAAGATGCACGAGCCAGTCATTGCCCCATTCTTTATCGTTTTCTACACAATTCTCGCTGCTATCGGTGCCCCTGGTCAGTCACTGATGTTCGAGAAAATCGATTACCTATTCGTGTATTTCCAGAAGTTTATTCCTTATCTTTCCAGGATTTAGTAGCATTTTCCCAAACTGCAACTCTTTGATTTTACAGCACTTCTTCAGGTCTCCAGACCGTATAATACATCATGAAATAATATCTGCAGCAAACTTACAGAAAAATGGTCTATGTGAACTGAGAACTGTGTTGAAACACAATGCATGAACATTGAACAGTAATATTGTCACAGATTGCGTTCAAATGCAATTCAGTGAACTGCAATTTGGTCCATTGTAGGATGATTGGTTTAACATAGTGTGGTAAAATGCCTTTCTGCACAGCTTTCAAGACAGTATGTAAATATGAATTACTTTGTGGTTGCACTTTAGAAGACATTTTGTAATATAAACCTACATTCACTGCTTAAACGAATCTACAGCATGTGCTGTGCAGGGGTGTAACAAAGTGTCGAGTTCCCAAAGGACAACAGAATAGTTAATGTGGTCTTGGGACTTAAGTGAAGTTTAGTCTCAAAGACGTCAATAGCGATGCAATACTTTTGAACTTTTGTTAGTTTGCTTTTCTGCTGTGAATTCTCTCAAATTTCAAATCATTATATTTTAAATAATTTTCCAAAAAGATATTGTTCCTCAATTATGAGAACGTGCAGTTCCACCTCGTCTCAAGTTATCTCACTGCATACAGCAAACAGCAGAACAATGTGGCAGACCAAGTTAGTTTTGAGGAATATGAAATATTGACAAAAGGTTTGACCAAAGGAACGTCTGAAAGAAGAGAGCTGCTCAGGTCATAATTCCAATAATTTGGGTTTTAGTCATTAAATCTATAACCAACACACTTTGAAATATTAAATTGAGGGATGCACAGGACATAGAACCAAACTTAACATGATATTTCAGACTGTTGCATGATGCCGCGGGAATGGATTTCACGAGAGTCGGGAGCATCTGAGAATTTGAAGGATGAGGTTGCAAAGGGTGAGACATCTCTGTAAGGATCCAACATCGGTCACCATTTATCTGTTAAAGGCTGGCCCATGTTTGATATGAATTTGTTCATGTCAGCCGCATTATTTTTGTTATTACAAATTGAACACGTAGCTACTTGGCATTAACTCAGTGACTGGAGAGCGATTTTGTTTTCCTGGACTGATCACATTGACAGATGATGCGGTGGCGATATGTAAGACTGGGGTGGAGAAAGTCAGACAGTAGACCTGGTTATTGTCCAATGAGTTTGTTTAAAATAAGAAGATTTCGGATTGCTGTTCCATTGTAAATTGAATCGCAATATGTTTAATGCTGCACTTCATGTCTCGTAATTGTCAATGTTTTCAAAAATAAAATGGGCAATGGAAGTGCCAAGGTGATAGTTGAAGGCAGTTCTGTGAAATATTTCACGAAGATACAAAGTTTCGACTGAGTTCAGTAATGTCTCATTTGATGTTTCACAGCCAATTGTTCATAATTCTATTGCGAGGACGGTGTGGTCTCTCAAGGTGTATCACCTGCTACCTGGTGGCGATCGCAGTGAGTGATTTCCTTGTCATTACTACTGTAGTCATACTCAATCGAATCAGCCGCATTTATTTTCGGAAAAGTCTCTTCTCCACCACTCCTGCGTGCACTCTCAGTGTCGTATTGGTCTCTGCCACTCTGGATTGCTCGGTGTAGCTGACAGTGGCCTTTAACATCGATTGCATTGCAGCCATCTGCTATCAGAGACAGAAGACCAGATTCAGCCATGAGAAGACTGCATTACTGGTCATAGGAATTATCTGTGTTCTGTGTTGCGTCAAGACCATCCCTTTGTAGTTTATATTCCAGCCATTGTTCATTTTGGATGGGGTATCATTGTTTTGTAACATAAAGTCAGCTTCTATACCTGGCCAGTCTGGCAGGTATATGATTGGCTGTTTCGTATCATGACACCTTTTCTCCCATTCTTTGTCATTCTGCTGCGAAACATCCTTACCATAAGACAAATCATAGTGGCCAATAGAGCTCGCAGGAGGCTCTGGTGTGCAGAAAATCGACAAGATCCAGAGATGGTGAACTGCCAAAGGTCCATTGTCTTGCTGTTTGCCATTTCTCTCAGTTTTCTCCTCATGTGGTCCCCTGTTGTTGAACATTTTATCTATGTGTGGCTGAAAGCTAAGAGTGACTTCCATGGACTGGATTTCAGGAACCCGAAGTACACATTTGAAGAGAGCACAAACATTCTTCAGTTACTTATTTGGGCTACGGGAGCTTACAGGGAAGGGTGTAGAGGCTGCAGGAGCTTATAGAGTGAGGGAGGGTAATGGGGCTGAAGGAGTTGTTTGTATTAGAGCGGCATCTGAGTGTTTCAGAAGATGTAAACCAATGAGGTCACGGATGATTGGTAGTGTGCATGAACACTGGCAGAAGAGGTTTGTATACCCTCAGGATTAGAGAGACCCGGCGATGTGGGTGGCCCCAGGAACACATTGGTAAAGTTACATCTAGAGGTAACAAAGGCATCGATGCGAGTTTCAGCAGCAGATGAGTTGAGCAAGGGTTTAAACTAGATTGGCAGGGGGGCAGGATCCTCTACAACAGGGAGGCAAGTGCGAGGCTTGAAGGAGATACACTAACAGAAATAGTAGGTTGAAGAGACAGATCAGGTTGGAACTCATAGGGAGCAAGTAATGCCTGTTGGATTAAATTGCTTTCGATGCAAGAGGACTCTCAGATTAGGCCAATGAACTCAGGGTGCGGAGAGGTACGTGGGACTGGGATATTATAACCATTACAGAACCGTGACTAAGGGAAGGACAGGATTGGCAGCTTAATGTGCCAGGGTACATGTGCGCTAGGCGGGACAGAGGTGGTGGAAGGAGGGGAGGGGGAGTTGCATTTTTGATTAAGTTGAGTATCACAGAAGTAATCAGATGAAATACCTGAAGGATCATCCAGTGAAGGCTTTGTGGGTGGAGCTGTGAGATAAGAAAGGAATGGTGATGTTATTAGGGTTGTACTATTGGCCCCAAATATTGAACAGGATTTCAAGGAACAAATATGCAGGGAGACTGGGAGACTTGCAGGAGCAATAGAGTTGTCATATTAGGGGTTTTAACTTTCTTAACATTGTTTGGGACTGCCAGAATATTAAGGGCTTAGTTGGGGTGGAATTAGTTAATTGCATTCAAGAAAGTTTCCTCAAGCCGTCCATTCGGGAAGGAGCATAACCCTACCTACACTTGGAGAATAGAGTAGAACAGGTGACGGAAGTCACAATTCGGGAGCAATCTGGGACCAGTGACCTTAGTTCTATTAATTTGAAAATAGTTATGCGGAAGGACAAAACCAATCCACAGTTTCAAGTTCTAAATTGGGGGAAGGTGAATTTTGATGGAATTAGATGGAAGCTCGCAGGGCTTGATTGTAGTAGTTTATTTGCAGGCAGAGGGAACTCTGTCAAGCCATTAAAAGTGAGATTGCTGAAGTTCAAGGTCTACATATTCGTGTGAAGGTAAAGGGTAGGCAGGAGTAGGGAACCCTGGATGACAAGTGATATTGCGGCTTGGACCAGGAAGAAAAGGAGGCGTGGCACAGGTACAGGCAGCTGGGATCAAGGGAATCTCTTGAGGTATACAGGGAATACAAGAGCTTACTGAAGAAAGAAATCAGGAGGGCGAGCAGGGGGTATGAGATAAGCTTGGCTAAGAATATTAGGCTGAATCCAAAGAGGTATTTTAAGGATATTAAAGAAAAAAACAATAACTGGAGAGAGAATAGGGCCCCTCAATGACCAGAGTGGTCATTGAGGGGCCTACTCATGTACCCAACCAGATGCCTGTTAAATATTTTACTTGTACCAGCCTCCACCACTTCCTCTGTCAACTCATTCCATACACATATCACCTTTTATGTGAAAAAAAGCCCCTTGGATCCCTTTTAAATCTTTCTCTTCTCACACTAACCAAATGCCCTCTAGTTCTGGACACCCTGACCCAGGGAAAAGACTGGTCTATTTACCTCACAATTTTATAAACCTCTATAAAGTCACCACTCAGCCTCCGACGGTCCAGGGAAAACAACCCCAAACTATTCAGCCTTTCCCTTTCATTCAAACCCTGCAATCCTGGTAACATCCTTGTTAATCTTGACTGAACCGCTGCAAGTTTCACAACATCCTTTCAGTTCAGAAGCAAAATGGTGGAAAGCTGAAATAAAAACCGAAAATACTGGAGATACTCAGCAGGTAGGGCAGCAGCTGAAATGGTGACAGATGCAGGAATGATTACAACCTTGAACATATATTTACATGATCATGCAAGGCACTGCAGCGTAGGTTACAAATGTTACTTGCTGAGTGGCAAAAAAGTGGGACGACAGTAAATAGCTGCTTGATGACCAGCATCTAAACAATGGAGTCATTATGCTCAACAATTTTGCATTCAAGCCTCCTACCTCATTTTGCTCAGTATTTCTCCGTGACTCTCTTTTAGGAAGCAGGCTGGATTGGCAAGCAGTGAAGAATACAAATTGTTATCCTACTGCCACAAAGCTAGAACCTTTTTTTCTAAAAGATGTTCCTTGACTCAGGGAGACTCTGTCCTTGATTGTTTTCAGAAAGACAATAAATCAGGCTGGGCCCCGATCGGTCTGGTTTGGTACAGAGATAGACAGGATTTTGAGAAGTTTTTTTGTTTATATGTAAACAGATGAGCCTTCAGGCCAAAGTGATCATGTTTTAGAAGTGACTTGTGTGAGGAAAGGGAGTGGTTAACTCTTTAGCTGAGCTGAGCAGTTTAACTTCTGTCTGACATTGTGAGAAGTTCAACAGCGAGCTGTGTAGAAACTCTCTTTCTCCCTCTCTCTTTCTCCATCTCTGCCCTTCAACTTCAACCTGTAAGCATGTGTTCCATTTATACTGGATTTTAAAGAGAATTTGCTTATCAGGACTGTTGTGTATATTTGCAACAGCATAGCTGGATAGGTTGAGTTCTGCAGGGGTTCTTTATTCTGTTTTTGTGTTTCATTGTGTAATTTTGTAAATAAATTTTTGTTTATTTTAAAATCTAGTCGTCAACCGAGCTATCTTACTCCGGGTAATTTTCACTGTACACTTACCGAATCAAATTGTAAAGTTATGGACTGGGGCTTCTTGCTTAAGAATGTTTTGAGTGGTCTGACCTAGTCCACAACTGATTAGTGGCTCTTTGTGGGATTTTAAACAGTGAGTGGTAGGTGCTAGGATCTTTATTTTGGGTGTTGGTTTGGTTGCTTAGACAAAGCTTGGGATAGTAATGGATCTTTCAGTGGCTAAAAATTTTCTGGGTGTGTTTGATTACTTAACAAATGATGTCTTAATGAGGAAATGGAGACCATCACACATTCAAGCAGATGAGGAATGGGCAGAGATGTTTTGCCAGTCGTGTATAGAAAGAAGGTGCTGCGATTGGCGCATGAGCTACCACTTGGAGTTCATTTCTGGTGAAGAAAACACAGGTTAAAATACAGATATATTTTTCCTGGCCTGGACTGCACACTGCTGCAGTTGAATTTTGCTGGACGTGTCATACATGTCAGCTAATTGGAAAACCACAGACAGTAATAAAACCAGAACCTTTAATACCTATTCCCGCATTTGAGGAACCTTTCACAAGAGTCTTGCTTGATTGTGTAGGTGCCCTATCTTAAACAAAAAGTGGGAATAAGTATTTATTAACAATAACAGATGTGTCGACTTGATTTCCAGAGACAATCCCATTATGCAACATCACAGCAAAAATGGTTGTAGAAGAATTACTTCTTTTTTTACTAGATACGGACTGCCAATAGAGATCCAGTCAGATCAGCGATCACATCCAGGCTATTCAAGGAGGCTATAGATAACTTGGGAATGAAAGTATTCAAATCTACTGAGTACCATCCAGAATTGCAAGGAGCGCTACAGAGATGGTATCAAAAACTAAAGACCACGTTGAGTGATTATGGTCAGGATTGTCCAGGTGATTGAAATAAGGGAGTTCCATTTGTAATTTTTGCAATCAGAGCTGCACTGAATGAATTGACCAAATTCAACCCATTTTGAATTAATCTTTGGGCATGAAGTAAGAGAACCGTTAAAACTGGAAAAGGAGAAATAAATAAGTCAGAATTCAGAGTCCACGCATTTGGACGATGTGTCACGTTTTACAGAATGATTAAATAGAGCTAGTGTGTTGGCAAAACAGCATTTAAAAGTATTGCAGCTTCCAATGAAACAGGAAATGTATAAGGAGTCACAAATTCGCCATTTTGCAATTGGGGATAAGGTATCGATGTTACATCCAGTAAGAGGTGAGCCTTTAAAAGCAACGCTTAGTGGACCACATCAAATTGAGAAGAAATTGAATGAGGTGAACAATTGATAAGGACTCCAGACAGGAAGAAATCTCATAGAATGTATCATGTGAATATGGGCAGAAGGTATTTTGATAGGGACGGAAAGCAAGAGGAGAATGTATTAATGACTACAGCGTAGAAGGAAGAACCTAGTTCAGAGGATTCTGAATTGGACATTCCTCAAATCAAATTGGACAATGAGGAAGCTGTCGAAACCTGGGATAAATTATTGAGTTACCTTCCACAAGAAATTCGAAATGACCTGAAAGAGTTATTACTATCAAATGGGGAGATACGTGGAAATAGAATGGGAAGTACTAACCTAATTGTTGTTAGGAAGGAATTCGTCCAAGCGTGTTCTTTTAAGGAGTGACCACACTTACCCAATTATTTGATAAAAAGCAGGTACGTTTATTTAGCAGCAGAAACTTAGCTGTTACAGCGAAGCACGAAAGATCGAGTGGTTCGCTGGAGAAAATGTACAAGTTCTGAAAATCTATCGATAAGCTCCATTAGTTATACTATTTTCTAATCTCAATTCATGCAACGTGATCTTTCACAAACAAAAGCCTTCTTCAAAATGGTATAATTTGCAAACAAAGGTTATATGTATTCTGGAAACATTTTTACAAAGGCTTTACATATATTAGGAACATTCTGTATCATGGACACAAAGAATTACTATGATCGAGACATTTTTCCTAGTCTTTTTATCACATAGTTTACCTTAATCTAATCACTTAGTTTAGCAGGCAAAATTGACCTTGCTGATGTTCTTTCATTTGAACATCAGCTTTGTTAGTTGTCATGGCAATAATCCCAGAATTAAAAATTACTTTGGTCATCATTTTAAACTATAGGTTCACAGCGCCCCCAATGTCCTAAGAAGTAACAACATCTCTATCCTGAAAGAGTTATTACTATCAAATGGGGAGATACGTGGAAATAGAATGGGAAGTACTAACCTAATTGTGCATCATGTAGATATCGGAGATGCTGTTCTGATTAAGCAACATCCTTATAGACATAACCTTCTAAAAATGGCACAGGTTCAGAAGGAGATCAATCGCATGCTCCAAGATGGCATAATCGATGTGAGTTACAGTGACTGGAGCTCACTCATAGTCATGTTGCCAAAGCCAGATGGTACCCAATAGTTATGTGTGGACATTTGCAAAGTTAACGCCATTACAAAGACGGATGCATATCCAATTCCATGGTTGGATGACCGTGTCGAAAAAGTGTGACAAGCAACTTACATTTATAAGTTGGATTTGCTCAGAGGCTACGAGCAAGTACCTGTGTCAGAGAGTGCAAAGGCAAATTCAGCGTTTGTAACGCCAAGTGACTATATCAGTTCAAAGTCATGCCATTTAGTATGAAAAACGGTCCATCCACATTTGAATGATTGAGTAATGAGGTCATTGCCAGATTATCCAAATATGTGGTGCATATTGATGACCTGGTGATTTTTAGTCACTATGGAAGAAGCATTTACAGCATTTATTGGACATGTTCGATCGACTTTGGAAGGCAGGCTTAGTAGTAAAACGAGCTAAAAGTGAATTTGCCAAAATCCAAGTAACCTTCTTGGACATGTTAATGGACATGGACAAATGACCCCTCGGGATGCAAAAATGAAGGTAATTGGGGAATTGCCCACACCGGCAATGGAAAAACCATTACAGGAATTGAACCCATGATGTTGGCATCATCCTGTATCACAAATAAGCTATCCAGTCATCTCAATATCCAAACCCCGTACACTGTGATTTCCAGAACTGGATGCACTCAACAAGTTTAGACCAAACCAGTCTTTCATGCAATTTTAACTTCATTTCTTGGTAGTTGAAATCTATGGCCCAATTGATAAATTTATTAACTGCTCAAAATTCAAAACAAAGTTTCAATCTGCTTCTCAACGTTACAGAGACTCAACTCTCATGAAACAAACATAGGTTTAATGTCGTTAACAGAGAAGCGCATTTGACGTGATCTTTTGCTATAAATTCATAGTGTCAGACACTGATGCGATATATTGAGCAAATCTAGATTGCTGTTAAATCTTTCATCTTTTAGTATGGGTTGCAGGTTTCGATGCATTAATAAGTAAATCCCAGAATTGCTTTCAAATCAGATTCTGGAGATAGTTTCAGGTTTTATATAAAAATAGATGACATCTCAGTTCAGACAATGCATTAAAGGTATGAGTCTTGGGTCTATTTGTTTCCCAGTCTGGTTTTGCTTCCTACGGAGGAAAGTATGAAATGTCACATGAACTATGACAAAAAATATTGTTTGCCGACAGAGTATGCGTTTTAGAAGGAAAAAGAATGCAGCTGCAAATACAATTCTGCAAATTCAAATTGAACTCATAGACTTATATAAGGCATCATTGTATGACACTATGATCTTTTGCTGTAAATTCTGTATCCTATAATCCCTCCTCACTAACTACCTGATGAAAGAGCATCGTTCCGACAGTTGTTACTTCCAAATAAACCTGTTGGACTAGAACGTGATGTCAAGTGATTTTGTAACTTCATCCACTTCAGTCCAACATCGGCGCCTCCACATCATGGAATTATCCTGAAAGTAGGTTTAATTGAAACATTGAAAAAAGTAGTGAATGATTATTTGCAATAAAGTCAGGTGCACGCTCCTGGAAGGAAGCAGGAGTATGGCCCAAGGCAGTGATGTTCATTTAATGAGCCGTTGGAGATCCGCTGTAACCATTGGCTTTTGTTTGTACCAAAACGCTTCTGTGATATCACTCCGATCTCAGTTCGTTTTTCAAACACTTTCGTGACAGACCATTTCCAGTTCCTACACAGAATACATACATGACACCAGAAGCATTGACTCTCCTGCTCCTCAAATGCTGCCTAACCTGCTGTGCTTTTCCAGCACCACACTTTTCGACTCTGATCTCCAGCATCTCCAGTCCTCACTTTCTCTCAGTTACTGAATACATCGAAACCGGAGAGCTTAGACTTCTTCAACCTTTGATGAACTGCAGATTTCGAACCGAACAGTCCTGTTTTAGAAGATGGGCAGTGGTATCCTGTTCTATAAACTGGCTGATGCACCTTTGTAGTGTTGCCATGGAAAGTGAACGTGACCAGATAAACGAGCCATACACATGGGCTGAATTCAGTCTAAATTGCAGCTTTATTTCAGATCAGTCAATGTACGAACAATGCACGAATATAAAAGCACTCAACGACCTTTATTACACTATGCAATATTAAACTTAAGCATTAATGGTAGAAAGAAGAATCACTACTGCGCTCCAACTAATCTCTCACTCAAGCACCAAAAGACTGATTTAACCCGCAGTGGGTCAGCTGATCAGATCATTTCGGTGTCAGGATTTCTACTTGATTGATATCTCCAAGAACCCGGCCATCACGAACGTTGGTCTACAGTTATCACTCTCCATTCATTGAAACACCAGTCCTTTTCTTCCATTTTCTGGAAATTGGCTTGAATCAAGCACAACTTACTGGACCGATGGTCGCAGACAAAGCAGTCACCGTCCGCTCTTTTGTTATCACATGATTTTCTCCTCTATTGTTGGTCATGATACATGATTTACTCTTGCAATTGTTTCCTCTTTTGTCTGTAGTTTATTCTATTCAATTGGCCTCAATGTGCAACTCTGGCAAGCTTGGGTATTCCAGTGAGGTAAATCCAGTCATGTCTTAAAGTCAGTAAACCACCATGACCGTTTCTCTCATGCTGTCAAATACGGTCTCAGCCATACAGCGTGCAACCACGCAAGGAGAAGCTCGATGATGCTTTTAAGCCCTAGTCAAGTCTCCCCATAGACTTCCAATTTCTGGCGTTCACACAAGGTATAACCAAAAGAAATCTCAACAATGGAAAAGAGACGTCATTCTGAGCAGACAACGTTGCAAACAGTAGATTGATTGAAAGAAGTACAAGTAAAACGTTGCTTCACCTGGGATGTGTGCTTGAGGCTGTGAACAAAAAGGAAACAGGAGGTGAAAAGGCAAACATGATACTTTCTTCAATCACCTGGAATGTGCAATTGGAGCGTGAGAAACCATAGGAGTGAGATAGGCATGGATGAGAGTGCCATGGACGTAACAATTATTATGTAACGTTGGTGGTGGCAGTTTTATATTGCAAACGTTGGAAATGGTGGACAGTAATAGTTTAAACGTGGAAATTGGTGAGTTGGTAAGTGAAAACAAGAAGAACTGTATTTCTTGGTGATATCAGATCTGTGGAAAATGGTTCCGGGGCTTAAGGTATACGAATCACAGTGGGGAGGTAAGTAATGCAAAGAGGCAATATCGGAGGCACCCAATGGAAGGGGAATCATCCGAATATGCACGATAGTAATTGAGAAACTGGGAGAATGGAATGCAATCCTTGAAGAAATCAGAGTGTGAGCAATTTTACTGGAGTGTTGATTGTTTTGTCCTTGTTATTAATCGAAACTATCTATCATGAAAAATGAAAACACAGTTGTTTGACTCAGCTTGCTTCCTTGATTTCACTCCTCGTTTCTGCTCCATCATCGGTCGAATCTGCATGCTCGAATCCCTGATCCAGTATGTGGATAGAGGTAACCACAAAGCAGAATCTAACTTTATAAAAACCGATGCATTTCAGTGAAGAAAAAGCAGGACAGAATGAATTAGAGCCAAATCGTGACTCTTATAAAGGTAACCATATCCTAAGTCATTGATGAATGAAACTTATATAAACAAAAGCACTCTCAAGTATGAAAAAACAACTCACATTTGTGTAAATGCCCATGGCACAACAAGGAAGCAAAGCTATGAACAAGGTATTTAGAACTTTATGCATCCCTTTTCTCACTCTGGTCCCATCACACAATGATCAACATAAGTATATTAATTTTCTTAGTAAGAAAATTAAGATTGGCAAGGAACTGTTCTTGCTACGTTTCCACCCTAAAGATAGTCCATCCAATAACATTCTGTTCTTCATTCAAATCCGTGTCTTTGGAGCCATCGTGAGTACAAGGCTAATAAGCTTAAACTTCTGCCTCCTTCTCACAAGGTTTAAGTTCTGTCCTGCCAAGAAATAATAGTCTGCCCTAATACCAATGCCTGGCATGTCTATATCCAAGCATAACGGGATAATGGTTCATGGTAGTTAGGGATTTAAATGATAGAGTTGTATATCGTCAGCTCATAATTTTTACCTGTATATGGAAACTATTAATTTCCAATAAATATTGATTCCCATTAAACACAGAAACCTGCTCAATGCTTTATGTTAAATTTAGCCTCAAGGACAGGTAAATCAGGAGATGATGTGAACTTTGATAAATTCTTTAAGATTTGGGACATTCCAGGAACAGCAGGTCTTTTGGTGGTACAGGCATTCCAATTATCCAGCTGCATTTGGAAATCTAAACATTTCAATTTCTAATGTTATATGAGGTCTCACCGCAATTCGGCATTCGTATCTTTATCTCTGATACTGAAATCAGGTTCCTAATTTTCTAAGCAAAACCGGCTGCACTTCAGAAATGCTCCACTACCTGAAACACAATTCGAGATATTCTCAGCCATGAAAGGTTCTTTATCAATATCCATCCCTTACTTAACGTGTGGACCTTGAGAATCAACGAAAGTTTTACACCAAATAGTGGGCTCTGCCTTTTGCAGAAGGTAATTCCAAACACTGACAACCCTCGGCAAGAAATATTTCTCTCATCTCTGTCTGAAATTGAAAGTTCTTTCAAAAGTTGATATGTTCAGATAATGACCTCTAGCTCTACTACATTTCGAAAATCGGAAAATATCCCTTGAAAATATTTTCAAGAAAACGCCACAAAAAAAGTGATACCTTCCCAAATATCTGCTGAATTTGCAAGAGCATCGATTCACCAGCAGAAAGTGGCATTGTATCATTTGAATCAGAAAGCAGCAACAAGGAGCGATGCTTTTACACTGAAAATCATTCAATCTCAAGCCAAACGTATCTCCCATTTTGCACAGAGATGAAAGTGCATATATTCAAAGACATACACACGCGCACACAAACACACATGCACACACAGCGGATATGCATATGTATACACAGAAGGAAAAACATGAGTCGTCAAATGAACTGCGCAAATACAATGTGACGGACCAAATCAAACCAAACCCCATCAAAATATAGTAAGCATAGATCCTAAGTTTTTCTTTTTTAAAGATAAATGGAAGGCATTGCGTTCCAGATGTAGTTCGATTGGTCAAAGTTCTTGTCTTTAGGCAAGACACGTTTTATTTTTACACTGTAGTTAAAATACAGACAGAAAATAAAATAAAATAAAAGAATTGGCTTGACTGCTACTCCATCGAAGTGCTTAACTAACTATTCCAATATCTTAACGTCCCATGACACAACCTTATCAAAGGCAAATTCAGTAACATAGACTGTTGCACATGCAACTCACTCTGTGGTGAGAAATTAAAAAATCATACAACACCCGGTTGTAGTCCAACAAGTTTAAATGAAAGTACAAAATTTTAGAATGCTGCTCGTTCGTCAGGTAGTTCGTGACAGGCAGGAACATTGAACACAGAATTTTCAGCAAAAAAAATCAAAATGTCGTGCAGCTCATGCCACTATCTACCTGAGGAAGAATCAGGGCTCCAAGATCTTGTGCTTTTAAATAAAACTGTTAGACAATAACCTGGTATTGTGCGATTTTTAAGTTTGTGTATCCCAGTCAAACATCGGCACGTTGACATTGTAGTGTGAAAAAAAATACTTTGCAATTTCCAGAGAATTCCACTAGAAGGCAGTGAGTGTCTGCAATGAATATCGAACTGGAGGACTGGAGCCAGAGTGACCTAAACAGAGAGAGACAATCAACAAGACACAACCACTTCCTTAACTCAGACAGGAAGTTGGCTCAAAGTGAGACTTGAGGAGGGTTCTTTTTATCCTTGTTAACACTTAATATTTATTTCCTGGTTCTAAACGGAGCTCTGTGAACAGCTGCTTAACTCTACTTTTCATTAATTTGACAATGCTTCAGATTTACAAAGTCATTTTGTTGCTTCCCACATTGACCTGCTTGGAAATGATTGGAGAAGATCAAGTATCGCAACGTCCTCAGTGGACAGTTGTTAATGAAACGGGAACCAAGTTCTTCAACTGCTTCACACCACTGCAGTTATCACGATGCGTTGGTACAGACAGCTCCTGAGTCAGCCACGTTAGAGTCTTGTGATGAGCACAACAGAAGCTGATTAGCACAACATGATCACCACTACAACCAGTGCAGACAACAAACACCGTACCCTAACTGTGAGCGACGCCACATTTAGTCATACCGCTACTTATCTCTATGTGACCAGTGCACAGTGTTACAAACAGATGGACTCACTTAACATAAATGTACACTTAGTGGAAGGACCGCCATCCTGGTTTTGATGTATCAAGGTTACGAATGCGATTATGATGGTTAAGGGGAATGAGAAGTAAAATATAAAATGTGCAGAAACAAGATGTAAACAAGTCAGAAGTGAAGAGAATTGGAAATGTGTGTGGAGATAATGCACGATCATGCATGAAATCAAACAACAGTAATGGAAAGAAAGATAAATGGGAGAAATACAGCAATAATACTTGCAAAGGACAGAATGATGAGAATCCATTCAAGGAGAAATGGAAGAATGCAAAGTATAACGATTGTGATGCACAGATATTAAAGATCAGAATTAATCATAAATCAATGAAATATGAAAGAAAGTGGCCTTTCCTTTAACATTACTGACATTTTACTAATAGTTACACAATCCAATTGTCTCGAAAACGATTCACAAAAACCTATAATTCGATACCACGTCTCGTTACTTTTTTTTTGATTTTCTGATTGTGCAGCATTTCTGGAGATTTCAGTGACCATGGATTTGTTCAGGGATTTCTATCTCTTCTAAAGTATCTGCATTCTTTTGTTCTCCCCACGTGGTTTTGCGTCATCTGTAAACTTGGCAGGATTACTTGCACTTCCGACCATATTTGAAGCTGTGGTAATGTGCATCTCTGCTCTCTCGTCACTTCCATTCAGATCTAAAGAGACACTACACAAATGTCTATTTAAAGATCCGTTATGCCATTTGAGCGCCGTTGGTAAAGCAGATATTTGGCTGTAATATTCCTTCAAAATGAGGCAGCGAACCATATTCTTTCAGGAACTACAGAGAATCTGGCATTGGTACATCAGTTACATTTGCAATGTCGTAAATAAAAGCTAAAGTGAATTCTGTTTATATTTAATCTCACCAGTTAATACAGCAAAAATAAAAAAAATCACTCTCATTTAGATAATAACGAAGGTAGCTGTTTATCCACCTCATCACTAAGCCCGAATTCCTCAGACCCACTGACCGTCTGCATGGGGTGAAGGAAGCTCGCATAGTCGGACAACAACTCTGTCAATTGGAGACCTCCATTTCTGATCCTCGAGCAACATGATCTGTGTTCCTTCTCTGACTTTGACTGTTGAAACATAAAACAATTAATTGCCGAAATTGGTTAAAGGTCTCTCGGAAATCCTGTTGTCTGCTGAATAAATCCACTTTGTTCCTTTCTCCTGCGTTCTTATGAAGTGGCCATATTTCTCAAAGAACTGGTTCCATTCTTTGAAACATGCCTCAACCAAAGCCTCCAAACATCAATTCGATTTCACGATGTTCGTTCAATACTGGTATGTGTTCTGTTCGCAGGAGGAATCCTGGACAATCATTTCCACCTCCCATGAAAAATATCCCAACACATTTCGAATTGACAATCTCCACTGGATCTGCCCACCTCACAATGTTGGTTCCCTTTCGGGCTTCAGATACCCAAAGTTCATCCATTCAACAACCGTCAATCCCTGAGTGAAAGTGACAAAAAATACCCTGTGTGTCTGCAGTACGAAATTAATTGAAGCCAAACCCATCTACAAATTCAGTCTGATCAGTCACTTTGAATAAAATAAACAAAGGATCTTCCTGTACATTGTAGTTCTTTGAGTTAAATATTTCAGATTAACGTTTATCGGGTTTATTAGAAACAAGGCTGTCTATATCAACTCTGATTTTTTTTTTCCTGACGAGCAGAATGTAAGTTTTGTGGCTGAAAGACAGAGTTTTTTGGCGAAAATGACACATAGGCAAACAGATTCTGTGATCATCGCAGCTTGCTGTGAAGGAAGTGACGTCAGACTAATCTCAGCCAATGCTCTGGGTCTCATTTTTTCTCTTATTCGATATTCTGCAGATTTCTGAGACACAAACAAGTGGTCAGAAACCAGAGCAGCAGTAATGCTGTTCTCAGTTTTCGTGATGGTTTCCGTGGCATTCATCATTGGTAAGAAGTTTTACACTGAAGAGAAGTGTTGAATTTGTCTATTGCTATGTGTGATCCAAACCCGTATCTTTTTCAGTAAATATTGAATTCTGGCTGCTTTACACTTCAGCCATTGTGAACCGATTTTCTCTATATCTTGCAGGAAGAACATAGGGACACAAAACACGATATGATTAATTGCAGTAATGATACCAGCTTTAAGGGGTGATAGCTTTGGAAAAGTACAACCCAAAACGTGATACTTAGTTTCTCTAATAAAGATAAGATTGACAAATGTTTTTGGAGGGGTCAACATGGAGACAATGTTTCAGATGATGCAGGATTCCAAAACGACGAGTCTTAGTAAAGGGGTAAGAAACGTGATAGAATGGAAAAGCTAAGGAAATTCTGCTTTGGCTTCAGAACATGAAACTCACTGGCATCAGGTTGAGTTGAGTCAGGCCATAAAGTCATGAAGAGGGAGTCTTCTAAACAGATAATGAAGAGATCGAAAGATGGACATACAAATAAAATTAGAGCAAGAGGGGGAAGGTAGATTCTCGTGTGGATTGCTAAAACGAATATTTTCCACTTTTTCTGAAGCATTTCTTATATTAAAAGAAAACAGATATTGCTGGGAAAACTCCATAACTTTGATAGCATCTTGGAGAAAAAAAAAACAGGATTAAAGCAGTTTCGGATCCAGTAGCATTTCTTCACAACTGAGCTTTCCAGCACCTGGAGTTACTTTTTTTTTGTTTTATGATAACATTCCTGTTTAAACTTACATCAAACGGAATGCGACATTTTAGCCATCAGCATGCATTTTTAACTGTACATCTAATCAACGATTTCCGCTTTCTTTAACCCTGTGTTCCAGGTCTGAGCGATGGAGATTCTGTTAGTCAGCGGGAGCTCTTGGTCACACAGACAGAGGGAGAAGATGTGACTTTAAACTGCACGTACACCAGCAATGCTTATTACTTGTTCTGGTACCGTCAGTACCCGGGCAGGCAACACGAGTTCGCAGTCCGGAGGCTCGAGAGCGGAGGTGGTGAATTTAAGGCGGATTTTGCTCAGACCCGGTTTGCTGATACAATCCAAAAATCTGACAAGTTGTACCGATTGACAATATCGGAGCTGGTGCCGTCTGACACCGCGGTGTATTACTGTGCAATGAGCATCACTGTGATGAGAACGAGTGAAAGCCTCGTACAATAACTGCCGCAGGTTTCTGGGTCACAGCTGTTGCCTGTCGAAGGCTGTTCTCAACAGGATGTCGCACACTGTTACTTCAGTAGATACCAGTGCGGAAAAGCCTTGAGCATAGTGCATATAAAGATGATTTAAAATATTCACGTCAATTATTAACGCTGGTAGTGACTGCAGCAGGAAATAAAAGAGTACTGTTGATTTGGCGATCTCTTGGAACTCGTCATAAAGAAAGAAAATCCTTTCTTTCTAGAAGGAGATATGCTCTCGTAGTTTCAGAGAGGAAGGGTAGTTTAAAATTTAAAATACAGTTTATTGTGGACACTGAAGTACGTACAGTGAAAGTCCAGACAATTGTACAAACCTGATTACAGGCCTCTCCGTATTAAAGATACTTACACATATTAATTCTAAGCCTCTACAATATTGGCAGGCGCAAAAATGATTGTTATCAATGCAAGCAAATGATCAAAGCTAACTTCAGAAATAATCTGCCTCATAGGAATAGTGAGCTCCAATTTCCCAAAATGTACATTGGATGATCAGAAATCAGCCCTTGTTCAAAATATACCTTTGAGATTGATAAAATTTCTCTTGCAAATCTAGATATTCCACATAAGACTGTAGGTACGGTTTTCAGTTTCCTCTGCATTCCACACGATTTAGTACCTTTGCCTCATGTTCTGTTCTAAACACCTTCTTTACCGGTTGGAATATTTTTGACAGTCATTCGATTACAATGATTTTAATTTTCAGAATGGCATAGATTCGCTAATCACATATTTGCATTTTATTCAAGATGTATTCGATATCACCTGAGGACAACACACCTGCCCCAATGCTGTCGCCTTATTAATTGCTTTGGTTCATTTGAATTCAGTGAATTCTTGTATAAATTGAGGAAGTAAATGTTATTTCCGACTGTACCCCCAACTATACCAGCCACACTTTGCATTTTGTTACATTGGGCGGTGTTTATGTACGAGACTCCCTCTACTTCCACTCACTGTCTCTGAGCGCACAGTAATACATCGCGTTGTCAGACAGCTGAAGTCTGCTGATGGTAAAATTCCCCTCCGTACTGGAAGTGTCCAGAGATGCAGAAAATCGATCGCCAACATCTTTTGCTTTGAAGACTTTCCCGTATCTAGGGATGTAGATCAAGAATGTCGGGGGTGTACCCGGATCTTGGCGGTACAATTGTAAGGAATATGAATCAACAGTGGTTGAATAGCTGAAATGAATAGTTACTGAATCTCCTTCAATCTGTGCTATTGTAACCGGCTTCTGTGAGACATGGTTTGCACAATTGACACCAACTGAAATTTAGAAAAAAATGAATTTAATGGACGATTCTAATAACTATTTTCAAATTAAAGACATGTATCATAATACAGTGAAAGACAGCTGAAGGGGGAGACTGCTGATCCCATATTGCGTACGTTTTAAAACTCAGCAACTTACCATTTAAGAGAACTGTTACGGTTACGAATAAGTAAGTAATATGAGGAGACATCCTTAAAGAGCAATCAGTGGGTTTAAACAGAGCGAGCTATAAATGAACGGTATCAGCTCAGAGCCAATTGTGGGTTTGAATAGAAGATACAGAAGCTGACCAGTTTCAAATCAAAATTGGGAAGACGTCACGTCCGGATTCGATGACGATTGATTCATATCTGACGCAGACACGCTGTGACACACAATCAGCTGACAAAGCCTCTGTTTTCCTGTCAATGACCACAGAGAGTCAGTCACATGAACACAGAGTGTGAGTTGCAGTGGCTATTTGGCCCTTTAGACTGCTCTGCCATTCAATCGGACATTTGTGATCTACAGTGCATCCAAGATCTTGCATAATCTAAGATCACAACTCTGTCAACATCATTCTGAAAGAAACCGAAAATGACGGCTCTTTGGGATACAAACAAATAACAAGACAGATATCATCTGAAAGCATGGTTCTCTGAAGTGTCAATCTTTGAGTGAGGGTAGTGACGTGCAATAACGAATTTTGTTGCTGTCTTAATTTCGGAGTCCGTCTTGCAATGAGTTGTGCCATGAATAATACATACAACAGCTGTAAAGAAGGATTTTGTACAGAACGCAACACAGAAAGAAATCGTTGGAAAAAGTGGCTTTTGTAAGTTTTGACCATGTTAGCAATTCATAACGCAGGTCAGAATCTGTGAATGGGTAGAGGTAAGAGTTGTTTATTGTTTGACTGCACCTCTACAACAGCATGGGCAGCAGTGTGCAGTCATAGGCGGTAGAGTTAGAGACAAGAACTGAAAGGAACTCTTTGTTTGTCTTCGTCCAAATTAGAGAAAGCTGCTCAGAAAACTCTGGAGACTTATCTCCCTTCCCCCTTTAGATCTCAAATATCTCAAGAGTTTCCCTGGAATACTGGATGGATTCGAGGATTCTGTTGTGTAGCTACAGTTCAGTTTTAGAGTCTGTCCTTCATGAAGTTAAACTGAAACGGATCCTGGAAAACTGAATCATGGATAACAAATGGATCAAAAAGATGTGTGCAGCAAAAAGCAATGAAACATGTAATGACGGTTTCAGCTCAGACGCACCGAGCAGCATAGCCACGAGTATCAGCGTATAACACAGAGTATACATGGTTCGTAGTTCAACAGCAAATAATACGCTGTGTAAAACGATGGCTTTTATAGTCTTATATCAGCGACTGATCGCAGATCAAAAGGGGGCTTTACTTACTGAAAAACTCGGGTGGCATGACTTCCAGTTGCAATTGGCTGGTTCTTCAGTCACTATTCATTAGGAATAAATATGGTTGGCTGTCTCAATCTATTCCTTGGTTGTTTGAGTCTTCCTCACCATTTGCTCTACCTCACATTTTCAGAGATTCCGTCTCGTTCACGCTTTATCTAGCCACTATGAATTGGATGGCATTGTACTGAGGGAAACAGAATCTCAAAGAATTATGACCCTCAAAGAAAATAAGTCCTCCCTCAAATCTCTAAAGACTGGGACTGTCTTTTTCATTACTCTGCCCCCTCCGTTTTAGATTCCTCAACAAGAATATACTTCCTCTCTTTATCTGCTGTATCGATCCCCTTCAGTATCTTATATGCTGTCTGAGTGGTGCCAGATTTTAGTACGTCATCTAAGGGAGAGGAATATGAATTGTGACGGAGAGGATCTCCAAGGAGAGTATCCCATCCTTGCACTCATGTACAAATGGCGCAGGTGGATAAACGGCAGAGGTTCTTTGAAATCTGTACGAAGTATGAAATTATGAAGCTGAATGTCAAAGTTCGTGTTGACCATGTGGAATAGAAAAAGTTATGTTAGAAAAATGAATGATTTTCTGAATGATTGCTGAAGGAGAAGTCATGCAGCGGCATTGGTACTGGTGAATGTGGTATTTGCAAAAATGAGGCCACAATAAGCTGTGTGGTGCTGGTAGCTTTGTTGATGTGAATTTACGAAACTAGGAAGGTCGCAAAGATTTGAAACTAAATGTTGCAGGATAATTAATGAAATTTCGGAGAGTGCAGTAAATTAAAGAGTGGAAGAGTGTGACAAAATGACAACTTGGTCGTGACATAAGGGTAAAGAGAGCACAAATCTAAGAGGAAATTAAGAGAAATGACTGGAGGATAAACAAAAAGCTATAACTTGTTAAGTGCCTCTAGAACTGAATGCCCAATACACTTGCAACAAAATAGGTAAACAGCAAGTTCAAATCGAAATGAGTAGCACAAACTAGCAGCCATTGTAAAGTTATTTACACTGAACAAAAAACAATTCGCCATTCCAATATTCCTGTTGTCAATGAGCCAAAATGTGAATTATGGAGTATGTGTGGATGTGGACTACATCAGAACAAGGGTGAGTATTTGTGTTCAACGTTTATTTTAGTGTGTCATCAATTTCTATTTCAACAGTCCCACAAAAAGTTTTGGTGTTGTACTTCATAGAATAACTAAAGTATGGAAACAGGCCCTTCAATTTCACAAGTCCATGCTGACCCTCCAAAGAGTAATGCACCGAGACGCATTGCCCAAGCCTATTATCACCCTTTGACTACTGCATCATACCTACACATCCCTGAACCTTATGGGCAATTTGTCATGGCTAGTGCACCTAACCTTCACATCTTTAGATTGTGGCAGGAAACCAGGGCAGTCAAGGGAAACACACGCAGACACGTCTGGAATGTGCAAACTCCACACAGCCAGTCACCCAAGATTGGAATTAAACCCCAGGTCCCTGGCCCTGAGAGCCACCGGGCCACCACTACTTCCTATTGCTCCAGTAACCAGATATAAAAGTCACATCAACAATCAGAGCTAGCTTAAACTAGCTTAATACTACATCAGTTCGCATTTCCTTTGATTGTCTGTGCCAGTTTAAAAAAAGCCCGAATAGCCATATCACCATACTCAGCAATGAGCAAATATAACTGAGCTAAATGTTTTTAGCACTAAATTGGATTGACTGAGCATCATACAGCGGATGCTGTGTTAATCAACATTTGCAACGATACCTGTATTAGGAAATGTTCAACTGAGCATGCGGTGTGGATTAATTAGCATTAACTTTGGAGTTGGCAACTAGACACATCTGGATAGTTTCAACAATAGCTTGGGTCAGGCAATGGTTGGTGACTTAAGCCCACTTTGTAAGAGAAATCCTTGTTTTTATCCCTCATAAACAACTTGGTGGTGATTGTGCAATCCTGTGCTGAAAATAGTGTGGACATTTTCAGTGCATTCCTTAGTACCTCGTGACGAGAGCAGTGTCAGGTTTCCTTGTTATGATCATAGCAGTCATCCACGACCGGGTCACCCCCCTTTACTTTAGGTATCGTCTGCTTTCTACCACCGCTGCGTGTAGATTCAGAACTGTGCTAGTTTTTGTTGCTCATGTTGTTCAGTGTGACTGAAAGTGTCATTCATCATGGGCTGCTTTCTGACCATCTGCTGTAAAATCTGAAGATCAGATATTACACTGAGAAAACTGAATTGCTGTTCATATGAATAGTCTGTGCTTTGGACCAGTTCTTTCCATTTCATCCACCAGCCACTAAACTTGTTAGATGGAGTACCCTGGTTCTGCGACATCAAATCGACTTTCCATAGGTTACCTGTCTGGCAGGTCTATGACTGGCTGGACCATTTATTAAACTCATGTCTGCCATTCACCTTCATTTTCCTACTCAATGCCCTGACTGTAGCATGTAATCTAGTGGCTAGCTGAGCCCGTAAGTGATTCTGGGTTATTGAGATTGGCAGACACCCAGTGATGCCCAACTGCAAGACATTCGTTGTTCTTTCCAATCTCTCTCAGCTTGCTCTGCCTGTGGATCACGCATGCTGGGTTTCCCTCTGTGTCCAATTTACAGGTAAGGTTTATTTCACCAGCCTGCATATCACCGACTCACAATGCATCTTTCAAAAGAAGACCAGCATGCGCCAATTGCTCTGTTCTTACAACAATTTCTTCATTTTGACAGTTGCCCAGTCCAATTCAGAAAGGAGCTGCAGAAAATGTTAACTTTTCCCTTTGCCTGGATCATTGGTTGCATAAAACAGTGAGAAAAAGGAACACAAAGATTGGAATGACTGATTGATCAGCATCCTCCCCCTCTTTTTACCTGGTGTCAGATGTAGTGCGTTCACTGAGTCAGAATTGTGATGCTCACAGACCAGCGTCCACACTTACCTGTTGCAAATGCTAAAGGAATGATAAGCTATCAGATGCGGCGTCTTTCTGAATGAGATGCTAAACCACTGAGTGTTTTCAATCTCTGATTTGGAGTGTGTAACACTTCACTGCTGGTATTCTAGAAAAAAAAACAGTTTATCCCTGTCGCCCTTCACCAACATTTGTCCATCATATGTTTGAACTGAAAACAGATTGCTGCTCGATTTTCTTTTGTGGAATCACACTTTGCTCACCATTGATTTTGTATTTCCAACATTACAAATAAAAAATTACTTAATTGTGACTAAAATGGTTTGGATATCCTTGGGTTCATAAAAGATGCTGCATCAATTACTTTGTTTGTTTGTTTGTTTCATTCTTTCTTTCATGTTGTTGAAGCTAATGGGAAGAAGACTTAATGCAACATGTTGTGAGGCCGCCCAGAACACACGACAACGAGAGTATCAAAGATAATAACATTGACATTGAGAAGGAAATTATATTTTACTGACACCTATAAAAATAGACCACATGTATTAGTTCCTCTGAGAGCAAAGGCAAAACGATGTAAGGAATTAAAGGAATATTTCAAGAAATTTTAATAGAGAGGATGTTGGAGAAGCCTAGTGCGTCAGAAAAAACACATGGCAAGAAAAAAATAGAGTTAATGTTTCTGGCCCAGAATGAGGCTTCTTCAGAACGATATCCTCATTGTTTCAATTCCATTTACAGACACAAGAAAGACCTGCTTGATGTTTCTTGGGTTTCATCAAATTGTGGAACTCAGCATTGACCTATGACGGCTGAAAATGCAGAAAAAAGTTCTTACCTTCTTTCTCCCCCAACTTCTGACAATACTCAAAAATCATCATTTTATATTTCCCTTCAGTTCTGACGAATGGTCAGATTGGACAACATGTCAAGATGAATTAACATCAATGACATCTAAAGGGAAATCAGGACTGTAAATAGATTATAGTCTTGCCTGTGTGCTCTTGATTTAGTATTTATGACAGAAGGTTATTTATTTAGAACAAATGAGTTTGACACTTTGAAATGACTCTGGTCAATGTGGTGCGGACGAAGTGCCTGGAATTAAACTTTGAGCATCTCAAGGCAATGTGTGAATGCAGGCTTGTCTATTTAGATATGTACAGACGGAAGAAACTCTGTTGGATTCTTAGTTCCACTGCACTCCCGCTCCAACTAATGACAGCAGTGCAATAGCGGCCACAATTTTCCCAACAGACAAAATGACAACAACTCACGGATGCTGTGGCCACGAATAATGCAGACACAAAGGTCAATGAATTGTGTGGTAGCTGTCAGTTGTGAATAGAACAGATGGAGCAGAAAGAATGAGGTTTGAATCTCGAGGTTTGTGACTACCATGCACCTACTCACTCTTCAAGTGACGAAAAACATGGAATTTGAAGAGGTATGAGTGTGAGAGAGAAGGATTTGAAAGGGACCAGAGGGTCAACCTTTCCATGCAAGGGAGGTTGCATGTAATAGAAAGTGCTGCAGAGGTAGTAGTGGAGGCGAGTACCATTACTGCATTTAAAAGACGTGCAGATAAATACATGAATAGGAAGTATTCAGAGGGATATGGGACAAATTCTGGCAAACGGGTCAAGATCAATTTAAAATATCTGGTCAGTATGTACGAATTGGATGGAAGGATCTGTTTCTGCGCTGGATAACGCTCTGATTCAGGATCATCCAATCTTCTACATGGACTGAGAACCTTTGATCTTTTCCAGCTGAAAGCCTTCGAAAGCGGTGCCCAATTCTTCTTTCACCTTATGCAGCTTCTCAACGTGCACTTCGCTGCCACATATACCCTCAAACACGTTTCTGCTTATACTTCTGGTTGGATTGGAGAGTAAATACGGACCTGTGTAGATTTATATTGAATTTAAATGAAATCAACTCAGTCTAGACAGATACTTAATTTCTAATGGAACTTGGTGAACGAAGCGATCAGACGTGAGCAGATTATGAACAGATCTATTAATGGATATTTGCATACAATCATAACAAAAGACACAGATTTAGATAATTTCCATTTTACCACGCAGTTTTTAGTTTCTCTACCATCGTAGGTATAATATGTGCAGAAAGATTAACTCACTCTCCAGTGATAGTAACTGTAAAGAGAGAGTTCGGCGAACTTATAATGTGAATGTACAATCCTGCATATCGGCAGCAAGCAGTAATAGGGAAAGACAACGGAATAGCCTCCAACCTAGAGTGTTAATAAAGTAGAAATATGAAAACCAGAATTTCAAGACAAGACATGTACAAAAGCTGGTTATCGCAATGTAAGTAACCTGAATGTGGAAGACTAGGCAGTCCATTACTGGGCAGTGAGGCCCAGAATCATGTAGATCTCAAGACGAGAAACAAAAAACCTCACGAGTGGTGGCATCTATCTACATTATTGTTTTAATCAGCAGGCTTTTGTGATCCTTACACTGGTTGAAACGCCAATGGAGATGCAAGCAACTGAAGACATGGAGAATGTTTACCCAGGAATTTTCCCTGATTGTGTGATCACAAGATCACAGAGGCACAAGCTGATGCAGGTTGGATCAAAAGGCACAAATATGGAAACAGACATAGTGTTATCCGAGACCATTTCTAATCAGAAAAATGGCAGAGAAGCAGCAAACAACTAAACATGCAAGTAACTTTAGCTCTGTTAAGCTAATTGAATTACAGCAGAAAGATGAGAACTTAAAACAGTTGTATCAAATGTCATTTACAGAGAAGGAAAGTGAATGCATCCCTGTGTGCTATTATTTTACAGATGATGCCTTAACGAAGAAATGGAGACCACCACACAGCCAAGCAGATGAGAAATGGGCATAGGTGCACCAATTTGTTTTGCCAGTAGGGTAAAAAAAAAGGAGGTGCTGCAAGTGTCACATGAGCTACCACTTGGAGGTCATTTAGTGGCGAAGAAACCACAGGCTAAAATACAATGACATTTCGACTGACCACGACTACACAAAGCTGCAGTTGAATTTTGCCAGATGTGTCATACATGGTAAAAACAATGACTGCAGATGCTGGAAACCAGATTCTGGATTAGTAGTGATGGAAGAGCACAGCAGTTCAGGCAGCATTCGAGGAGCAGTAAAATCGACATTTCGGGCAAAAGCCCTGCATCAGGAATAAAGCACCATTCTTCCAGCACCACTAATCCAGATGTGTCATACATGTCAACTAATCTGAAAACCACAGGCAGTAATAAAACCTATACCTTCAATACCTATTCCAACATTTGATGAACGTTTCACAACAAACTTGAGTGATTGTGTAGGTCAGCTACCTCAAACAAAAAGTGGAAATAAGTAGTTATTAACAATACTGAATGTATCAACTAGATTTCCAGAGGTAATACCACTATGCAACATCACTGAAAATAGGGGTGTAGAAGAACTACTTAATTTTTTGAACTAGATACAGACTGCCAATAGGCATTCAGTGAGATCAAGGATCAAACTTCACATCCGGACTATTCAAGGAGGTTATGGATAACTTGGGAATGAAGGTATTCCAATCTACTCTGTACCATCCAGAATGGCAGGGAGCGCTAGAGGGAAGGCATTCAACACTATAAACCATGTTGCAGGCTTATGGTCAGGATTATCCAGATGATTAGGATAAGGGAGTTCTATTTGTACTTTTTGTGGTAAGAGCTGCCCAGGTGAATCGTTCCAATTCGGTCCATTTGAAATAAATTTCTGGTATGTAGTAAGAGGTTAAAATTGATTAAGGAGAAATTAATAAGTCAGAATATAGAGACCACCCATTTGCCCTATGTGACAAATATTAGAGAACGATTAAATAGAGCTGGGGCGTTGGCTAGACAGCATTTAAAAATATCACAGCATACATTGAAACAAGAAGCGAATAAGAAATAGTAAATTTGTAATTTTGCAATTGGGGATAATGTGTTGGTGCTACTTCCAGTTGTAAAGAGGAATCCTGATTTTCTTGAACGATTCTCTTTCACATTTACTAAATCCACGAAGAATATCGATTTAACTGATTCACAGCGACTGGAATCTCAGAAATGCTGCACAATGAGAAAATGGAAAAAAAGTAACAAAATTAACAATAGTTGGTATTGAATAGTAGGTTTATGTGCATCGTTTTCATGACAATTGGATTGTGTAACTCTTAATAAAATGTGATTAACGTTAAAGGAAAGGCCAGTTTCCTCATATTTCATTGATGTATGCTTATTTTGACTTTTAATATCTGTAGGAAGAAACAAAAGGACACTGTAAATTTGAAACGTTTTCAAATTACATGAAATGTGGAGTTAAGCACTTGTCACAGAGCTACGTTTAGAGCCAGGAGAAAACTATTAAGTGTCAACATCTAGTAAAACGCCCTCTTCAAGTTTCACTTAGAGCCATTTTCTGGTCATGTCTATCTGTTTGTCTTTCAGTACCAAATGTTTTACTTTAACAACTGCTGTCTGTCTGTAACATCACTCTGACTCCAGATATCATGTTCAATATTTACCACAGACACGCACCACCCTCTAGTGGAATTCTCTGGAAATTGAAAGTAAATTTTTCTCACCAGAATGTCAAGGTGCCAATGATGTACTGTGGCGGACAGAATTAAAATCATACAATACCAACTTATAACCTAACAGGTTTATTTGAAAGTACAAGCTTTGGGAGCACTGCCTCTTCGTCAGATAACTAGTCATATCACTTGTATGACAATTTGATCTTCTATTGTAAATTCTGTACCCCATGATCCAGTCCACGAGTTACCGGATGAAGGAGCAGCATAACAATGAAATGCACCTTGTCTAAAATCGAGTAGTTACATCAAACTAATTGCATCTGGAACGTAATGCATTCCATTAATCTTGAAATGTAGAACACTTAGAAGACATGTTAATTTCTAAACATACCTTGATGGGGTTTGCTCTGGCCCATAACACGGTAATTTGTGCATTTTGTTTGTCTATTAATGTTTTTCCTTCTGTATATGCATATGATTACAGTCCCTACAGTGTGGATACAGGTCCTTCAGCCCAACACCGACCCTCCGAAGAGTAACCCACCCGGACTAATTTCCCTCTGACTAATGCACTTAACATTATGGGCAATCTACCTGATGTGCACATCTTTGTACGGTGGGAGGAAACCCACGTAGACACAGGGAGAATGTTCAAACTCCGTGCAGACAGTCATCTGAAGCTGGAACCGAACCTGTGACCCAAGGGCTGTGAGGCAGCAGTAATAACCATTGAGCCACCGTGCCACCTCCAGACCTGCGTGCGTCTGTGTTTTTGTTTTGTCTGTCTGCGGGTGCGTGCGTGTCTTTGATTATGTTTGCTTTTATCTCTGCACGCAATGGGAGATGCATTTGGCTTGAGGTGGAAGAAATAACAACGTCAAAGCATTGCACCATGTTGCTGCCTTCAGATTAAAATAATAGAATGCCAACATCTGCTGGTAAATTGAAGCTGCTGCAAAAACAGCAGATATTTGGGAAAGTGTCACCTTTATTCGAAGTTTCCTCTAGCGAATATATTGAAGAGATACTTTGAGGCGTACTGCAGCTAGAGGTCATTGACTGAGCGTGTCAATTTTTAAAAGAGCTATCCATTTAAGACAGAGAGAAGGGGCATATTTTTCTTCAGAGGTTCATGAGTGTTTCGAATTCCCTTCCTCAAAAAGGCAGTGACCACGACTTCATAGAAAATACTCGTTGATATTGAATGTTTTAATAGTTGATGATACCTCAAATTATGTTCTACGTAACGGAGCATTTCTGAAGTGTAATCGGTATTATTTACCAAATCAGGAACCTAATTTCTTCATCAGAGATAGACACATATACAGAAAAGCGACAAAACCTCCAATAGCAGAAGTTAAAATGATTAGAATGTAGCTGGATGATTGAAATGCATGCGAAGCTTAAAAGATTTGCTGTTCCTAGAGATATCCCAAAAGTTTAAGGAGTTATGAAAGTTCACAGTGTTTTGGAACAGACCAGATCTCATCTAAACATTTCAAGGAAGTAGCGCAGATTCTAACTTTGCTACTTCTCAGTAGCAGGTGTAATGTGTATATTCTCGTGGGGGTGGGGGGGCGGGTGTAGAGCTGGTTAAATCACTTTCCTTTGAATAAAACTGAATTTATTTGCGAGATTACCCAATGAAAAACGAACCAAAGAGAGCAGAAAGCAGAATAACATAAACTACCCAAAAAAACCAGCAGGCTATCTCAATTAATGCTGCTGTTCTCAATAATTGTAAAGTCCCCATACACACCGCTTGATGCAAAAGGTAAACTCAAACCCAATGTCTTACATGAGAGGTATTAGAGAAAGCTTTCGACATTGACAAAACTTTTGCATCCACCAGCTTCACGATTGCTGACTTCTTTCAATAAATAGTCAGACAGTCAAAAAGCAAACAAACGAAAGAAGAGCTGAGCTGGGAGAACTGGCTACTCCCCTTTCATTGTACGAGTGTTTTTTTTAAACTTAAAAGGTGTTTGCCTGAGGCAGTATCTGTTAACTATAATCAAATTGGCCCTAAAACGCATCCAAACACAAACATTTCAGAACTTACATTTTCATGAACTCCTGGCAAAAAAGGACAACATAACCTTATTAAAGGAGAAATATCATCACAAATGAAACGATTGTGAAATGATTTTCATCATAGCCTAAATGAAATCATCTGTGCATATTACCAAGTCATTGTGGTGATTGAGTGGTTAAAGCAATATGTTTAGGACCCAGTGAAGTTGTTCTCAGCACACCAAATTTTATTGCCTTTGTCATTCTGTATCACTGACTTTAATAATGCACCTGCAGACTCGCTCAGAATATAAAATTAACCTTAGTTTTTCCTTTCCAATCATTCTCAAGGATCTAGAAATTTGTGTCCTCCAAAGTGAATAGCATCTTAGCCAGATAGGAAGCCTCCTTCCATTCTGAGTGCCTGTCACTACTCAGACTTCTTTCACCCTCGGCAAGTTTTCCTTTGTGGGTCCCGAAATGGTCCCAATCCCCATTGTAGCAAATGCATACTTTCGCCTGAAGGTTCATTGTAAAATCCTAAAAAAAAAATAACAAAACACCTATGAATCCAATATGTATCATCTTAGACGGTTACAGCTGGTTACTTTGATTCGGACTGCATGCTTTCTTCCGGCCCAGTGTGGTGTTTTTACCTGTGCTGTGAAAGCATTATTGATTCTGGCAGAACTGCTTTGTCTCTAAATTTGCTGTTTAAATGCCAGGAATTCACGTTCATTTTAACAGTTTGCACAAAAAAAACATATTATTGTTTCCTCAATAAGAACTGAAGCTGGGCAACGACAGAGAGAAAGCAATCTTGTATCTTTCCTTAATGACAAAGATCCTTTGGAAGCCCAAAACCCCGAATCAGTCTCAGTGATTTGATTCGCAATATATAGACAGGAGCCTGACTACCGCTGAAGAACAGAGCAGACAGAAGGAGGGAAAGATTGGGAGTGGACCAAACAGATGTGGAGCTGGATTTGGATTGCAGTTCAGAGATCATGAATTTGGTTGACTGACTTGGGGAAATGAAAGATAATCAGACACCTGAATCATGCAAATTCTAGAGAAGAACATATTATTGTCCTCCTGTCAACTTAATGTTAATGAAAATTTTGCTGAACTGCTGAGCCCTAATACATTGGGTTGATAGAATCCATCATCCCAAATTACTTTCACTTGTTTGGAGTTCAGTAATCTGTGGAACACGATTAGTAGCATTGACAAGAGAAACACACTTTCTTTTACACATTGAATCTTATTATAATCTAGAATTTAACATGTAAGTGGATGTTGATTCAATGCTAACTTTCAGAATGTTATTGCAAAGACATGTAGAAAGTAATAGACTTTGCACAGCTGCAGAACAATAGCTGTGGCTGTGAAACTATATACAGGAATGTTTCAAAGAGCAGCTACAGTTATAATTGACGGAATAGCTTCTAACTGTATTTGCAATTATGAAATCCTTGATCATTTATGTCCCCCCTCCATATTTGATTGTTGGTGATTCTTTGCTTGGGCAGGGTTGTACCAGACTTTTCAACGTTCAACACTTCTGGATTCAGTTGTACAGCATTGTCCACCTTCTGTTCTGACACGGCGTAATGAGTTCACTCAAAGCTGTGTCTGCTGCAGATCCGCCCTCAGCTTCCGTTTGCTGCCTTGTCTCTGACGCGCCTTCCCTTCTCTGTGATACTACAGAGATCGCAGTCGCCCGTCATTGTTACTCATTGAGGGAAACAGCTTTGATCAGGATCTCTGACAAAGGGTTTTCCGGACTGCAGAATTACATACTCAGAGTGCACCATGAAGAATATTCTCACTCCACTCCTCATCATTGTATCAATTCTCAGTAAGTGTTTGTTTCCCAGTAATATTCCATTTCTCCAGACACAGATGTTTGCAACCTCCGGGTTAATATTCGGAAAACAATGACGGTAATGTACATAATCTTGAAAATTGCTTTTTGTTTTTCTTAGAATGGAGTCAGCAAGATACGGTGGAACAGCCAGACTCTGAATTGGAAGTTAAAGAGGAAGGCAATGTCACACTAACCTGCAGTTTGAAGACAAGCGATCCCAACCCTTATGTTTACTGGTACAGTCAGCTCCCAGGGCAGCCTCCAAGGTACATGGTTTATATAGCTGGAGAAAGCATTCTCAAGAAGAATCCAGATGTTCCTGAACGATTCGCTTTCAAATTTACGAAATCTACGAAGTATGCCGAGTTGACAATCAGCATGGCCATCATCTCTGACTGTGCCATGTATTTCTGTGCAATGACGCTCACACTGATACAGAGTAATGGCACAACCCCTACAAAAACTCACGCTGAGAGTGCCAGTTAAAGAAGGCTCATTCACACCCTGAAACTGAAGGAACAATTCAGCTCCAGAGGAAGAGTCAGAGGAGAGACTTTAAGTTAGAAAAAAAATGCACGATTACTTAAAGTTAGCTACTATTCAGAGATACATCAATATGTTCGCTTCAAATGCAGACCTGCTGAGAATGAACTGCACAAACCCATCCATGGAGCTCTGTTTCTGATTTTGTTTCCCACTAAGCTCCTCCAATATCATAACTTCCCATCGGTACAGGCAGTGAAATTCTACATCACGAGAGAAATTACATTTTACTTGTGGACCTCTGGTAATGCAAAACTTGCTGTCGGCATGTCAGTTCAGAAATAATGTTTTATCATTAACAGGAATTGCTGACTGAGTAGCAAATATAAATGAAATGCAGAACTTTTCCTTCGACGCATTTGAGAGAAATAATCAGAACAAGCCGCAGAGACTGCCAGCTCACAAACTTACATGTTAAAATCATTTCCGGGTAGGGTGTTAAATGCAGCTTCTTCAACAATTATATCAAATGTTGAATGAATAGAAGATTCACATTTGAAATCCACAATAGGCTGTGTTGGACATCCACTAATAATCATCTCACAATAATAAAGATATAAAGAGACAATAATAAAGATACTCCTTAGAGTAGAATATGCTGTGTTGAGGCAACTTGATTTTTATTACATTCTGTATCTTACAATTTGAAATGTTTTATTTCTATAGAAGTTTCTAAATTTCATGACGAATAGGGCGCATGGTATTGGGAGCAAAGTACTAACTTGGATTGAAAGTTGGTAGACTGATAGGAAACAAAGAGTAGTGATAAACGGCTCCATTTCGGAATGGCAGGCAGTGACCAGTGGGGTACCGTAGGGATCAGTACTGGGACCGCAGCTTTTTACAACAGATGTTAATGATATAGAAGATGGTATTAGTAATAACATTAGCAAATTTACTGATGATACTAAGCTGGGTGGCAGGGTGAAATGTCATGAGGATGTTAGGAGATTACAGGGTGACCTGGACAAGTTAACTGAGTGGTCAGATGCATGGCAGATGCAGTTTAATGTGGATAAATGTATGGTTATCCACTTTGGTGGCGAGAACAGGAAGGCAGATTACTACTTAAATGGAAACAATTTAGGTAAAGGGGCAATACAGAGAGATCTGAGTGTTCTTGTACGCCAGTCAATGAAGGTAAGCATGCAGGTACAGCAGGTAGTGAAGAAGGCTAATAGCATGCTGGCTTTCATAACAAGAGGGGTTGAGTATAGAAGCAAAAAGGTTCTTCTGCAGCTGTACAGGGCCCTGGTGGGACCATACCTGGAGTATTGTGTGCAGTTCTGGTTTCCAAATTTGAGAAAAGACATTTTGGCTATTGAGGGAATGCAGCGTAGGTTCACGAGGTTAATTCCTAGAATGGCCGGATTACCTTACATTGAAAGACTGGAGCTACTAGGCTTGTATACCCTTGAGTTCAGAAGACTGAGAGGGGATCAGATTGAGACATAGAAGATTATTAAAGGATTGGACACTCTGGAGGCAGGAAACATGTTTCCGATAATGGGTGAGTGCCGAACCAGAGGACACAGCTTAAAAATACGGCGTAGACCATTTAGGACAGAGATGAGGAGAAGCTTCTTCACTCAGAGAGTGGTGGCTGTGTGGAATGCTCTACTACAGAGGGCAGAGGAGGCAAAGTCTCTGGATTCATTTAAGAAAGAGTTGGATAGAGCTCTCAAGGATTGTGGAATCAAGGGTTATGGAGATAAGGCAGGAACAGGATACTGATTAAAGATGATCAGCCATGATCTTATTGAATGGTGGTGCAGGCTGGAAGGGCAGAATGGCCTACTCCTGCACCTATTTTCTATTGTCTATTACCATTTATTTTGGAAAGAAAATTCAACATTTGTCACATTATGCACTGCTGGAATAAGGTTGTGCATTTTATGATTAATTCAAATTATTTCAATGAACTACCATTGACATCTAACGACAGTATACTCTCACGGACCCTTGCGGTAGTGAAGAGGGACATCTACTGATTATCAGCAGGTTAATGAATCCTGTGTCTGTTATATAAATGACTTAAATCTGTGTGAGCTGCTCGTGCTGGGACATCTTTCTATAAATATTTGCTGGACGCTTATTTCCAGTGACCTGGAGGATCCTGTCTTATTTTGAAAGCAAAAATTTTCAACTTTGTGCCGCATGGCATACATATAGTGTACTTCACTACGAATCAATATATTGAAATTTCTACTTTCCGATGATGCAAAATGAAAGAGATAGATTAATTTTGGAACTTGTCGGGTAACATGACCATTGTGATGATTAAATGATAAGTATGGAAAGAAAAAAAGGCTGGAAAACACAGCGCACCCGGCAGATTTCATGGAGAGAAAGGAAGATGGTATGTAAAGTTAGATGACACCTGATTAGCGCTTGTAGTAGTAAAAATCATGCATCGAAATGTTTTCTCAGACATGATGACAAATTTGAAAAAAAATTGGTTCTCCCTGAAATGGTTATTCATGATCAGATAGGAAAATGTACCTGTTATCCGTATCTCTGCTGATAGTTTGTTCGAAAGAGAAGCACCAGGCAACTTCCAATGAATATTTTAGATGCATTGTTTTGCATGTCAGCCAATCATTTAACTGCTTCTTTATTCTACAATTCAACACGGATTCCACGGTCAGCGAGAAATAGAATGAAATCGAAATTGGGCTCTCCTGCAGTTGAAATTGACAGGGCACTTGAAATTTGGAGTTATTTTGTGCCTGTCCTCATTCATCCAAAGCGGAAAATGCCAAAATTTATTTTTCACAGCATTGCTTAGATTGTTCTTTCATAACGGGCACTTGTTCACCATTGAAACGGATTTAGTTTGAGAATTTGCAGCAGTCAGTGTCTGAGATTCGCTGTTGTATTGTTGCTGACAATGCACCGAGGTGCAGGGAAAGATATAAAACGCCTTCATTGCACGTTTGATTGGGAATATGTGTTGCAACGATCAGTAAAATTGGAAATAAATTCAGGATCATGAGAGTACAACATGATGTTACCTTCTTGCTATAGATCTACTTGACAGAGACTATTGTCATTACAGCGGATTCGCAATGTCAGTGATTGTATCCACAGAGGTGCTGCACTTGACTTTTCCATCAGAGAGGCTGAATGTATTCTGATTCCGATAATAGAACGCTCAGACTAAGGATTCTTATCACACATTGGTAGCATCCCTGACCTTGGTTTTGGCAGCCTACATTGACTTCTTATCTAGTTTAAGAATGCGTGTCTAATGTTGTTTAAAATATGTCCACAGTGAGTGTAGCACCAATGAGCACTACCAATGATTAGTGATGAACGGTGGGCCTATACATTTCAGAATAGAAGGTGACAGTCAAGGGTAGTAGATTGTCCCTCTGCACCTGTGAATTGACGACAATGTATCATTGATTCATAATGGCATCCAAATTTAAAACAAGGTATGATGTGAGGCATAGACAGAGCAGATAGCCAGATGCATTTTCCAGGGCGGAAATGGCTATGACGGTGTGGGGGTGGAGGGGTGGGGGAGGTGGGGGGGGGGTAGGGTAGACACTTATGGATATGTCTATGGTAGATTCTTTCCACAGCGAGTGGTGGGTGCTTAGAAAGCACTGTCAGCAGTGGGAGTGGAATCATATACATGAGGAAAATTGAGCTACTCTTGGTTAGGAAAATGGATATTATATTAAGTGTATGTTACTTAGTTGGACCTTAGAATAGGATAAAAGGTCAGCACAATGTTGAGGGCCGAAGAACCTATACTGTTCCGTGTTCTGTGTTCTGTGTTCTAAGCTGATGTTCAGGCTATTTGTAGCTTGCAGAACTATCTGAATATTAAGAATATTATCAAATTGTGCACGGAATTAAGGCCTCAGTTTGCAATGAGTGCAGCCTGTCTCTGTCGTGGGTAGCTATTTACTATCAGAAAAGTTTCAAAATATTTTTTGGGTTGTCGTACTTCAGGGATAATGATCTGTGCACGAGGCCAAAAGGATTGTATTCAAAATTCACCGTAGTAAATACAAATGGTCCAAGTGTTGTTTCCAGGCACGTTCAAATTGTTTGACGAAATACAATGTTGCTTAAGTCTGAAGCAGAAACGATTTTCTTCAAAGCGTTTCTCATAAAAGCGTTAGATAAGGAGTCGACCATGATTGTGTATTGAAATTATAAATCTATCCATCGATTTTGATAAATTCTGTTTTGGCACAGTGCAGACTCAGTATTACTGAATTAATGGGAGTTAAGTGTTTGTGAACAACAGTCCCTCATTTGCAGTTCCACGCACACAGTATTTGGTGGATTGCATTATCTCTGCATGCATTTCCAATCTATTTACCATATAAATCGTGAATTTGAAATAATTTTTAATATGTTCTAAAGGTCTTTTGGACAGAAGCAACAAATAATAGGCACATGGATGATAGTAAAATGAAGGGTATGTAGCATATTTTGATCTTAGAGTAGGATATAAGGTCGGCACAACGTGAAGGGTTGAAGGACCTGTACTGTGCTGTGCATTCTATGTTCATGTTCTCAGCTGTTTTTTGGGATGCTGTTTGTTACAAGCAACTTGTAATAAGTAGATCTACCAGTTTTTGTTTTCTGTGAAGCCAGAATCAACATACAAAAGCAGATAAAGGCACGAGTGGAATAAACCTGCAAATACTCGCAGATGTTTTACAAGCTTTTAGCATTTACCTGATTCTGTGCCTCATGATTCACTGATAGCCCACTATAACAATCATTCTCAGACTGCTTGCATTGAAATAACTGTACTTATTATAGGTGGTCGCAGTAATCATATATATGGTCCTCAAACCTCTTTATCGTCTAATGTGACCACATTATTAATAATTATTTTTGGATTTTGTACCAGTTAGTACAGATACCACTGCATGTTACTCGACCTGCAGTTAGGCCACCTGTGGACACAGACGAAGAAAGTATGAAATATTAACCAATAACCATACAAACGAGTTTATATGTGATAATTTATGTGGAGACCCTAATTTTTCGAGCTGTCTTTATATGGCTATTTCACCTCAGTAATGTTATCAAACATGACATCAAGCATTGATATTATTTAATCATTGCTCCTGAATTAACATTCCATTCCCATCCTAGGAATCAGATGATGGAGTGGGATTATCGCTGGGCTGTTAATCCAGAGAACAAGACAGTGTGCTGCAGACTCAGATTTGAATCCCAGCATGGTGGAATTTGATTCTTAACTCCCCTCTGGACAATTATACATGAGCAATAAATACTGCTCTAGCTAGAGATGCCAACATTCCACGAATAAAAAGGAACAACAAAGTTGAACTTCTGAGTTTTGAGCAAATGCGATTATGACATGAGGCGCGTGTTGAATTTCTGATGTGAGTACTCACTCTAAGCAGGCTGATTAGTAAATGATAACAGCTCTAACGTTGCGGTGGTAGTATCTGGATCTTTGATCTAGGAAACACACCTGTTTCAAAGATGCTAAATCAGACATCTGAACATATTGTTTAGAAAATATGTAAACTAGCATTGCACCTGACATTAAGGCCTTCAATCCTAGCAAGGAAGCGAAAATCAGGTTATTGTCTTTACCAAAGTGGATTGGAGAACGTCTCTGTCTGTTCAAAATTGTGCTGTTTTGATTGACCGATTGCACTTGGTCGTTTCCAACCACTGTTAAAATATTTTAAACAAGGATTATTACAGTGAAAGATAAGTTTTATTTAGGGCAGTTTTAACTTTCTGAAACAGATAATCTGAAATGTCAGGGTAAAAAAAATCTATGTCAAATCGCCAAAGGAAACTGTCATGAGTTGAAAAATAACAAGAGCATGGAAAACGTGGAGGTGCAAAACAACGTGAGTAGCATATCGGCTTCAACCTGTGCTAGGATGCAGCGAATATACGCCAGCAAAGGGTGACAATGTATCACCCAAAATATAAGATAATTGAATCTGGAAAGGAACTGTGACTTTATTAAGTCAGTATTATCCCTCCAGTCATTATATCTCTCACTGTCTCTTCTAAAACCGAAACTTAATTACGATCAACCCATGCTCTTGAGATCATCTCCAATCTTTTGAACTTGTACCAAACCCGATATTAATACAAAAAGAAACACACACAACACACACACACAAACACACACACACACACACACACACACACACACACACGTACACACATATACATACATACTTACACGCACAAACAGGAGAATGAAAAAGCAGACATTCAGACACCGAAGCGTGCAGAACGAGACATAGAATAGTACAGGCAAAGAATCTTGCAGCACATGAAAATATCCCGTGGACCATCAAATCTGCGCTGGTCATTGACCAGCAATTGACTATTCCAATCTCATCTTCCAAAAATTGGCCAATTCCTTTGGATTACTTGGCATCGCATGTACATGTTGAAAGGATTGCCAAATGCTAACAGGGGTTTTGCCTCTACCATCCTCAAAGAATGGCTTTCTGATTTTGGAAATGCGTCAGATGACTAAAAGCTCTTCACACTTACCCTGATTCTAATAATGCCTCTTACTTTAAATTTATGCAGCGGTCATTGAAGCGTTCACCAATGGGAACATTTATGTCTGTGCATTCTATTAACATTTGATCCTGTCCTTTCAATCGAAACTCGAATTTCAATCGAATTTTAGTCAAGACAATATTATTGCCCTCATGCCACATTAAGGTTAACTAAAACTTTACTGAGCTGCTGAGCGCTGTAAAGCTTGGTTGATTGGATCCATCATGCCAAATTGTTTTCACTTGTTTAGATATCAGTGATATATGCAACACCATCAAGAGAGTTGACAAATAAGAGAAACACAGCTTCTTTTATAGTTTAAGCCTTATTATAATCTAGAATTCCCAATGTAAGTGGGATTTCATTCAACACACATAGAAAGTATTAAAACCTGTACAAGTACAGAATGTGGCAATTGCTGTGGCTGTGAAAATAATTATACTTTCTCTTTCAAAGAGCAGCCACAGACACAATGGTAGGAATACCTTCCATTTGTATTGTGTAGTAACGCAATCCTTGATCAGTTATTCGCTCCTTCTCCATTTGTTCATCAGTGCTGCCCTGATGTGTGGTGGGGTGGTCACCGACTTCACAACATCCAAGATGTCCAGTTGCAGTTGTTCGGCGTTGCATTCCTTCTGCTCTCACACGGATCAATGAGTTCACTCAGAGCCGAGTCTGCTGCAGTTCTGCCTTGAGCTTTCTTTTGATGCCCTTGGCTCTGACACGACTTCCCTTCCCTGTGATACCATAGATATTGCTCTAGACATCACTGTTATTCTTTGCAACAACGGTTTTGATCAGGATCTCAAACAAAGGGTATTCCAGAATGCAGAATTACAAACCCATAGTTCATCACGAGGAAACTTCTGGCACCAATGCTCATCGTTCTCTAAATTCTCAGTAAATGTTTCTTCCCAGTAACATTCAATTCCTCCTGACACAGATGTTTCCAACTCACATGCTATTAGTAGGAAACGAATGATTGTAATGAACATAATTTTGAATACTGTTTTTCGTTTGTCTTAGAATGGAGTCATCAAGACATGTGGAACAGTCAGTCCCTGAAACAGCGGTTAAACAGGGAGGCAATGTCACAGTAACGTGCAGTTTGAAGTCAAGTGATCCAGCCCCGACCTCTACTGGCACAATCAGTTCTCAGGGCATCCTCTATAATACATAAGTTATATACTTGCAGCAGAGATTGCAAAGAGGAATCCTGACTTTGCTAAACGATTCTCTTTCACATTTACTAAATACACGAAGAATACAGAGTAAGCAATCAACAAGGCCATCAACTCAGACTCAGACATGGATTTCTATGATTGAGAGTTATGACACAGCCCCTTCAAAGCCTCTCTCTGAACATGACAGTTCGAGCTCACCGAAAGGTTCTTTCATATGGAGAAACAGAAAGAACCATTCAACCCCAGAGGAAGAGTCACAGAGAGGTGGGTGGGGGGTGGGGGGGGGGGGCGGGGGGGGGAATCTTTAACCGAGGAAAAAAAGTGCACGATAAATAAACGTTAGTTACTTTTGAGAGCCATATCAATATGTTAGCTTCGATGTAAACGTGCTAGGAATGAACTGCACAAACCCATCAGTGAAGCTCTGTTTCTGATTTAGTTTCCCACCAAACATTTTCAATACCTTGCGTTCTCATCCCTCCTGTCAGTGACCTTTGTCCATAGATAGAGAAATTAATTTCATGAGGGACCTATTCATGACATAAAACTTGCTTTTCAGTATGGTAGTTCAGATATAGAGCCATGCCATTTTGATGAGTTGCAGACTGAGTAGCAAATATATAAAATAAATACCTCATTCCTCATTTCACAGATTTGAAAAAAGTCATCAGAACAATCCACAGAGTCAGCCATCTCACAAACTTACATTTTTAAATCCACTCCCAGGCGATGTGTTTAATACTTTTTATTCAACAGTATTGGGAAATGTTGAGTGAATGGAAGATACACATTTGAAATCCACAATGGGCTGTTTTGGACATCTACCTATAGACAGCAAACAGAACAAAAGTTGTGAAAAAGCAATTCTGAAGAGGGTGCTAAGAGTGAAACATTCTGCGTGTTGAAAATTTTAATTTTATTACATCCTGTATCTTACAATTCGAACTGTTTTGTCCTATCAGTTTACAGATTTCACGAGAAGCATATATTTTGCAATAAAAATGCAATCTTTGTCACACTATATACTGCTGCATCAAATGATTAATTCAAATTCCATCAATTGACATCCAGCGAAATCTAACGGAAGTGGATCCTCACAGGTACCTGCTGTAATGAAGAGGGGCATCTGTGGATAATCAGTAGATTAATGAGTCCTGTGTCTATTAAAGTAATGAATTCAAATCGGTGTGTTAGGATCGTACTAAATCGTGTTTCTCCAAACTTTCACTGAACGCATGTTTTCATTTACCTAAAGGAGTTGAAAAACATGGTGCTGGAAATACACAGCAGGCCAGGCAGCATCCGAGGAGCAGGAGAATCGGCGTTTCGCGCATAAGCCTTTCTTCAGGAAGAAGGGCTTATGCCCGAAACATCGATTCTCCTGCTTCTCGGATGCTACCTGGCCTGCTGTGTATTTCCAGCAGCACAATTTTCAACTCTGTTCTCCAGCAAAAGAAACTGGTTCTTCCTGAAATGGTTATTCGTCAATATCTGAAGATGTACCTGATATCCGTGTCTCTGCTCATATTTTGTTCGGGACAGAGACACCAGACAACACCCAATCAATTGACAAATGCATTGTTCTGCATGTCAGCCAATCAACGAACTGCATCTCTATTCTGCAATTCAGCACGTCAACGTAGGACGACGAGAAATGAATTGAAATTGAAACCGGTAATAACCTGCATTTGAAATTGATACTGCAATTGAACTTTGGAATTTTTGCACTTGTCCTCATTCATGCAAGGCATAAATCTGCAATATTTCCTTTTCAAAGCAGTGCTTAGATTGTTCTTTCATAACGGGCACTTGATGCCTAGCAGCCACGATGTTTGTCTTTGAAATGGATTTAGTCTGAAAATTTGGAGCAGACGGTGTCTGAGGTTCACTGACATGCAATGCCTTCATTGCATGTTTGATAGGGAATATGTGTTACTATGAACAGTAGAAATGAAAATGAATTGAGGATCCTGACAGTACTTCATGGTGTATGGTAAAACGCATTCTATTTCACTCTTGCTATAGATATACTTGACACAGACTGATGGCAGTACAGCAGTTTCGCATTGTCCTGAGTCGGAGATTGTTACGCATTTGCAGAAATTACATTTTGAGTCTTCCATCAAAGCAGCTAAATGTTCTTATTCTGATAATGCAAGATTCAGATTTAGGGTCCTTATTGCACATTGGTAGCATCCCTGACCTCGATGTGGGCAGCTTGCATTGAAGTTTCACCTGGTCTCAGGGTATATGATAATGTTGTTTCGAGAATGACGTCAGTGGCTGTAGAGCCCAATGAGCATGACCAATGTTCAGTAACAAACAGTATATCTATGCATTTCAGGACAGAGATTGTCTTATTTTAGATACTCTTACGATCGGTTACAGTCTAGAATAAGGCATTGTCACTTAACTTCTGTGTCCTTAGTACACTGTGTCATAGATTCCTTGTGATTTCACAATTTAAAACAAGCTGTGATGTGAGGCATAGATAGAGTGGATAGCCAGTGACGTTCTCCAACGACGGAAATGGCTATCATGAAGTGGCTTGGATGAAGGTTTAGGGGAGATTTCAGAGGTCGTTTCTTTACACAGAGAGTGTTGGGTGCGTGGAATATACTACCATAATTGCCACAAGAGTCAGATACATCGGGGACATTTAAACGACTCTTGGATAGCCACCGTGAATGTTTGGGGGGAAAAAAAGAGTTTGAGGGTGAGTTTCATATAGAGTAGGGTAAAGTAGGATAAAACAACACTGAGAGCCAAAGTCCCTATTCTGTGCTGTATTGTTTCCTATGTTCTAAGTTCTAAGCTGCTGTTTCGTCCATTTGTCGACTGGATACTGGCAACGGAAGGAAATGAAGCACGAAAATAAGGCCACGATCTGCCAATAAGTGAAACCTGTCCCTGTCTTGGGTTACAATTTAATATGTGTCAGGTTTCAAAATATTTTATGGGTTATTATGGTTCAGAGATAGTACCCTTAGCTGTAGGCTAGAGGACTGTGTCTAACTTCACTACAGGAAATAAAAATGGCTACACTCTTGTTTCATGCCATGCACTGAAAAAAAACTCTTGAAGTCTGAGGCAGAAACCGTGTTCTCTAAAAGTTTCCTCATAATCGTGTCACATTACGAGTCTATTGTGATGACGTATTAATATGTTAAATCCATACATCAACTTAGATAACGTCGGTTTTGGTACAGAACTGAGTGGTGCAGACTTAGTATTGCTACATTACGTGAGGTAACTGTACTGGAATATCAGTCCCTCATTTGCAGTTGTAAGTGCTCAGTATTTGACGGATTACAGTATCTATGTATCCATGTCAGGATTCCTGTTACGATCTGACCTATTTATCATATAAATCGTGAAATCGAGATAATGCTTAACATATTCTAAAGGTCTTTTGGACAGGATCGTTATGTAATCTTACAATAAGTAAGTCTACTAGTTTTCCTTCTCTATGAAGGCGAGATCTAAGTACACCATCAGATAAGGCACGAGTGGGATAAAGCTGGAAGTACTCACTGAGTTCTCCAAGCTTTTCACTGTTATCTGATTCCATGCCTTTTAGTATTGTAATAGACCATTATACATTTCGCACTCAGACTGCTTATATTGAGTTAACAGTACTCACAACAGATGTCTACAGTTGCCTTACATGTGGTCCTGACAATTCCTCATCGTCAAACGTAACTACTTCGGTAAAAATCAGTTTAGGAATGTGTACCAGTTTCTGCAGATACCACTGCATGTAGGGTGTGTCCAGGTTTCTATAGTCACAATCCATCTTCACAGACGCTCTTCATGACTATGGTCTCCAGATGCTCTGTGACTCGATTTGCACGTAGCCCCACAGTGGGCACAGACGAATAAAATATGAATTAGTTGCTAGTATCCATTCAAGCGAGTTTATACGTGAGCGAGCATGTGGAGTATATAATTTTCCTCGTGGTCCATTATATGGCTATTTCACCTCATTAATAATATCAAACACGACGTCAGACGTTGAACAATGTGCTTTCATGGACATAACTAACACAGAGTCTTTCAATTAAAAGAAAACTATTTCTTTAATCAAAAACGTTTGGAGTACACTTCTGTTAGAAACCTTTAATGCAAAGAGAGTGAGTTGCGAAGAAAAGAGCGAACACAGACACTGTTTAACTTATTTTTCAAGATGTTCAGTTCACCCAGACAATAGAGTGTCTAAAACCAGAGTCACAGAGAAATTTTTCCATTACGACCTCACTCATTGCATAGGTACAAGCCCATTATGAACTTACTGCGTGGGGACAGGTCCATAGTGACCTAAGTAACTGCAGTGAGACAGCCTCAAGATGACCTCAACCTTTTAAGGGTATCAAGTTCATTGTGACCTCACTCAGGTTAGAACGTCTCTTGGTTTTGGTGCTGCTAACGCCCGTGACTCACTTCCTGGTTGAATTCAACTGGATAACATTGCAATGCCCCAACGAATGTATTCAGGATTAATTACTTTTCATAAATGACCAGCAGACTTTCCCAGAAATCTAGTTTGGAGCTGCGTAGACTGAAAGTTTATCAATCTTGATAATCACATCTGATGGCCTTCCAGCTCCCCACTGCTGTGTTTGCCATCACTTCCGCCCCCAACAACGCCACTCACCTGCATTCTGCTGACACGCCTTCCACAGATCCCACTGTCACCATCCCCACCCCCAGGACCCTATGGGGAACACCTCTCCTGCTCATGACTCCACCCAATTCCCTCTAACACCACGCCCACTCCAGTTACAGGCTCCGCCCCTACTCCCAGCTCCACATCGACACCAGATCCCAGCTCTCAGCCCTGCCGAGTTCTAACATCCGTCCAGACCTCACATTCACTCAGGACGAAAGATCAGTCCTCAGCAAAGGATTCACTTCCAAACCCCTCTGCCCACGTATCAATAAATTTAATACACGCCATGATGTCAAACATTTCTTCTGCCGCCTCTGCCTCCGAGCTTACTTTTACAATCAGTTCTCCCACCCACCTTCCGAGGACACCTTCTCCCGCCTCCAACACACTCCATCCAACTGGACACCACGTGCTTGCCTATTACCCGCCCTTGACCTCTTCATTTCCAATTGCCGCCGGGACATTAACCGTCTCAACCTATCTACCCCCACTCCCACTCCAACCTCTCACCCTCACAACGGACTGTCCTCCACTCCCTCTGCTCCAATCTCGACCTCACCATCAAGCCAGTAGATAAAGGGGTGCAGTGGTAGTCTGGTGCACTGATCTCGACACCACTGAAGACAGACACCAACTCGAGGACACCTCTTCCTACCGCCCCCTCGATCATGACCCCAGCCCCCATCAATGAATCATCATCTCCCAGACCACACAGAACCTCATCACTTCAGGAGATCTCCCACCCATAGCTTCCAACCTCATAGTCGGGAACCCCGCACTGCCCGGTTCTACCTCCTTCCCAAAATCCACAAGCCTGACAACCCTGGCCTAAACATTGTCTCAACATGCTCCTGCCCCACTAAATTCATCTCTACCTACCTCGACACTGTCCTATATCCCCAGTCCAGGAAACCCCCACATACGTTCGAGACACCACCCATGCCCTCCACCTCCACCATGACTTCAGTTTCCCCGACCCATAACGCCTCATCTTCACCGTGGATATCCAATCCCTCTACGCCTACATCCGCCTATGACCAGGGCGTCCAAGCCCTCCTTCCTCTCCCGACGTCCCCAACAGTACCCTCCACCGACACTCTCATTCGTTTGGCCGAACTGGTCCTCACCCTTAACAATTTCTCCTTCAAATCCTTCCACTTCCTCCCGACCAAAGGGGTAGCCATGGCCACCCGTATGGACCCCAGCTATGCCAGTCTCTTTGTTGGCTACACAGAACAGTTGATCTTCCGTAATTACACCGGCACCACACCCCACCTCTTCCTCCGCTACATTGATGACTGCATTGGCACCACCTCGTGCTCCTGCGAGAAGGTTGAGCAATTCAACAACTTCACCAACACATTCCACCTTGACCTTAAATTTTCCTGGATCATCTCTGACGCCTCCCTCCCCTTCCTAGACCCCTTCATCTCTATTAATGACGACCGACTTGGCACCAACATTCTTTTACAAACACGACTCCCACAGCTACCTAGGTAATACCTCTTCTCACCCTACCTCCTGCAAAAATACCATCCCGTACTTCTAATTCCTCCGGCTCCGCCTTATCTGCTCCGAGGAGGACAGTTCCACCACAGAACACACCAGATGGCCTCCTTCTTTAGAGACCGCAATTTTCCTTCCCACGTGGTTAAAGATGCCCTCCAACGCATCTCGTCCACATCCTACACTTCCGCCCTCAGACCCCACCCCTCCAACCATAACAAGGATAGAACCCCCCTGGTGCTCACCATCCATCCTACCAAATATCTCATAAACCAAATGATCCACCGACATTTCCACCACCACCAAACGGACACCACCACCAGGGACATATTTCCCTCCCCACCCCTTTACACCTTCCACAAAGACCGTTCCTTCGTGACTACCTGTTCAGGTCCACGCCCCCCAACAAGGCACCTTCCCCTGCCACCGTAGAAATAGCAAAACCTGCTCCCACACCTCCTCCCTCACCTCCATCCAAGGCACGAAAGGAGCCTTCCGCATCCATCAAAGTTTTACTTGCACATCCACCAATATCATTTACTGTTTCATTGCTCCTGATGCGGTCTCATCTACATTGGGGAGATTGGACGCCTCCTAGCACAGTGCTTTAGGGAACACCTCTGGAACAACCGCACCAATCAACCACACCGCCCTGTGGTCCAACATTTCAACTCCCCCTTCCACTCTGCCAAGGACATGGAGGTCCTGGGCCTCCTTCACCGCTGCTCTCTCACCACCCGACGCCTGGAGGAAGAACGCCTCACCTTCTGCCTCGGAACACTCCAACCCCAGGGACTCAATGTGGACTTCACCAGTTTCCTCATTTCCCCTTCCTCCACTTCACCCCAGTTCCAACTTCCTGCTCAGCACTGTCCTCATGACTTGTCCTACCTGCCTATCTTCTTTTCCCCTATCCACTCCACCCTCCTCTCTGATCTATCACCTTCATCCACCCCCATCCAGCCATTGTACTCTTTGCTACCTTCCCCACCCTCCTCCTGACCTAACACCTTCACCCCCACCCCCACTCACCCACTGTACTCTATGCTATTTTCTTCCCACCCCCACCCTCCTCTCATTTATCTCTCCACCCTTCAGGCACTCTGCCTGTATTCCTGATGAAGTAGTTTTGCCCGAAACGTCGATTTTCCTGCTCCTCGGATGTTGCCTGAAATGCTGTGCTTTTCCAGCGCCACTCGAATGCAGAAACTGTACTCTTACTTCATTGCCAAAATTTAATTCAAGTGGACTGAATTTTGAGGATGCAACCCGTGCATCTCTGATCGCAAAATGCACAAACGGAATTTTGTTTATCCCAATCATCGAGATACTCTTGATTATAAGCCCTCAACATGGCCTGTAATACATGATGCTGCCCTTCTCGCACTATCTGCATTCTGGATGTTACGCAGTAGATTTAAATGTTTTATTCCTAAATTGTCCATAACTTCCTTACATAATTTTGATGTGATGTTATCCTGTGATCTGATTTTTTTCTGTTGGTAGTCCGTAACCCGTGAAAAATTTGAATAATTCCTTTCCAATACTTTTACATATGATATTGCATACTGGAACACACTTGGGAATCTAGTCGACACATGCATTATTGTGAGCAACGAACTGTATTCCTGGAGACGAGAGTTTGCCCAGTACTCCTTCCACGAATTCTCCATTCTTCACTGGACACTCTAAACTAACTTTACATAATTGAGCACTTCTTGTCTCGCCGTTAATTCTGTTACTAGTACTTTATTTCACAACAGTCCTTCAAAAGTACATATAGAATATAAACACAGAACAATACAGCGCAGAACAGGCTCTTGCCCCTCGATGTTGCGCCAACCTGTGAACTGTTCTCAGCTCGTCCCCTACACTATCCCAAAATCATCCATGTGCTTTTCTAAGGATTGTTTAAATCTCCCTAATGTGGCTGAGTTGACTATATTAGCAGGAAGGAGATTCCACGCCCTTACCACTCTCTACGTAAGGAACGTGCCGCTGACATCTGTCTTAAATCTATCACCCCTCAATTTGTAGTTATGCCCTCTCATACAAGCTGCGTCATCATTCTAGGAAAAAAATTTCACTGTCTACTCTATCTAATCCTCTGATCATCTTGCATCATCTCCTCATCAGGCAGCATCAGAGACTGAAAGGATCCTGTGTAACTTAATATTGTAACCTCTTCACCTGCTGTTCGTGGCCAATGTGAATAAACCTTACCTTCACAGTATAAGGTGGAAGAAGATCTGGAATTTACGCTGTAACCAAACTCCGACCGGCTTGTACACTCTAGTGCAGCTTTCTAGCCTCCATTGTGCTTTCTGTCACCACAACAGCAAAATTCACTGCCTTATTTTGTTTCCCGCATCATCTCAGTGTTACTCCTCAACCACTAACATTGTGATTTCATGTAGCCTACTTCTTTGCAGTGAAAATACTGGATATTTTGAACTTCTCCGTCCGCTTCAATGGTTTCCTTTTCCGTTGGATAAATTATTCCTTATGATCTTCACCGACATCTACTTTCCCTTTCCACGTGAAGCATTCTCTTTTTTCAAATTTCCATCTCTCACGGATTGAAATTGATTATGGAAGCCAAACATTGTGTTATGGACGAAATTATCATATCACCCATTTCAACTGCTTGTTTCATTTACGACCTCTCTAAAAAAAATGCATAATCTTGCCAAAGGAGCAACTTTGTCATAGAAGACACACATTCTAAAACCCTACTTTCAGCGATCTGCTGTCTTGGGTTATCGGATGGTTGCACTTTGCTGATAAGTGTTAGTATCTCAGTGTCATTAGAGCAAAGATAACTTTCACCCAATATCTTCCATCAATTGGAAACTATTCCTCAGATTTCCGGTAATCTTGCTCTGAAGACTCTTTTTCTCTATCTGCATCACTTCTTACTTTTGTTACAGGTTATCCTGATACAAAGCTAATTTATGCGGCTCAAATTGTCCATGCACTATCACCCGATAATTCTTCATGTTACAAAATCAAAGGAGTGTATGCTCACTTGAAGACAGATTGTGCGTTCTGAATTTTAAAGTAAATTTGAAGTACAGCCACAACTGCTGGAATACAGAACAGCGAAGTTACTGGCTGTTCCAAAGTGGCGACATGTAACAAATGGCTTAAATGAATAGCTGAATTTTGGTTGTTGTTTTGACAATAAGACATATTTAACCAATTAATTTAAGCTGTACCCAGGTTACTAAACTGATTAAGTTTGAATCTCTTGTATTGACAGCAGCGGACCAATGAGAGCCAA